>NW_028254877.1:0-127500 GCF_964263255.1 Lissotriton vulgaris | reverse complement strand
CCGGGAAGCAGTTTAGTCCGCGAACTAGAAGCGTAACGGGAGTCCACCATTTTGTGTTTCGGTCGAATTAACATATAAAATGGAGGTTAAATAATGTTCAGAAAGGGTAGAAGGGGACACGGTACAAGTATTTTGACCCCCCAGGTTTTCTGAGGGTGGCTGAGGAGGACCATATGTGCGGAGAAAAAACATTTTTAAAATAATTTTGGGCGGTTAGCTTCCAGTTCGCGTACCGGGTAGCGCTCTTTGAGCGTAGTTTGTTGAAAATTACAGAAATAAGTTAGAGAAAAGTATTAATTGTGAGTGATCAGATGAAGGGTAGCTCTGAGAAGAGCTTTTGGGTTTATGTTCCATTTAGGTACTTACAAGTAGGTACCAATGCACAGTCTTAAATTCAGAATGAAAATTCTGTTGCCCTCATCTGAGAAGTGAACTCCATCTCCTCTGTAGATATCTTGCATGTAGTAACGCAAGTTATTATTGTACAGGGAGCCCATTCCATGGTCTCTCATGAAAGCTGAAACAGATTTGTTTACATGCTTCCTCGCTTTCTCAATTTGTGGACCAAATTGGTTGGACCACCTCCATTTCTGTCTTTGGCATATATTGGAATATACCAAGGCAGTTTGAGGAAAAAGTGCCATTAATTGCTCAAAGGTGTCCTTTAAAAGCATTTCCAGACCTACTCCTGTTAAAGTGCTCAAATCATTACCTCCACAATGCACTATTAACAGGTCAGGTTTTGGCAAATGCATAAAGGTTTTCACCAATGGTATCAATTGGTGACATTTTAATCCTCTTTGGCCCAACCATTTAATTTCCACATCTTGTAAATTGAGGTTGTGTAAATTTCTGTTGTCAGCATACCTTTGAGCCCAGTGGATGTAACTATGTCCAACAATCCAGACGTTAAACATGGTGGGAGAAGGTTGTGCTGCAGTCAGATGAAGTGTGGTAATGAAAGGGCAGTTGAAACAGTAGGAGTTTGTAAAGAAAAAAAACTGTGGATTTCCAATGCTAATGATTCATTAGCAGAGATTGGTGCATTTCCATTTCTGAAAACAGAAAGTTAGGGTGCATGGATGTGTTCTTGAAACATGTAATTTCAATGGTCAAGGAAGAAACTTTTAATGAAAGATTGCACTGGATACGCAGGTGTACTGAGAGTTCAGAGTTCAATTGAAACATTGTTGTGTGAATTTGCAAACATGAGAGGTCTTCCAGGAGGTCGTTGCTATGGAAAAAAGGCAGAGAGGGCAGAGGGGGGAAGGGTTTTGATTTGAAAAAAGTGAGGGAAGAGTTATGATTGGCTAATATGAGAGATATGTGAAATGAATATCTGTATTTCTGTGCTTTCAATAGCTGCAGCCTCTGGAGTGCATCCTTTTTCTTCTGCTGAAGACAATTTGGTGTATTTCTGAGACTGTTTTCAAAACTCAAAAAGTATTTGCTAAGGTGAGAAAAGATTTATTTATTTTAGATAGAGAATAGTATGAATTAAGGAGAAAATGATGAAGAAAGCTGTGTTTTAAAACTGTGGCTTTGTCTGTAGTGATATAGAAATAGATTTTGTTACTTTGAGAAATTGTATTTGCATATTCGGTGTAGGATTCTGGCATGTAGTAACTCAAGGTATTGTTGTATATGAAGCGCATTCCATGGTCTCTTATGTAAGCTGAAACAAATATGTTGTTTTTAGAAACCATTTTGAAATCAATTACATTTCTGGGTATGTACTGTTAGAGCTTCATAGGTTGTTTGGGGTTATATTTATAAGGCATTTGAGTGTCTTTGATGTTATTTTTTCATTTTTAAATGGAAAGCATTCCTCATGGGGCAAGTGTCTTGTAAATACGCTCTCACCTGCGCTTGGCAAATTTAGATTTTGATTATGGGAGTTACATAGCCATGTTAATAATGTCGGAAAAATGGTGCTAGGGCATTCCAGAAAACGCTTTCGTGTGTCTCAAGGACATTTTCAGTCATTTCCTCTTGAATGCAGGTATACAATTGATTTATATGCTGTGTTTAAAAACGATTCTTTTCTATGATGTTATTTTTTCTCTTTTAAATGGAAAGCGTTCCTCATGGGGCTCTGAGCAGTTTTTAGTCATGTTATACAATGGGAGGTGGATAACATGGCTAAGAGCATTTGCTGAATAATGCATGAATATCGTTGACTTTTCACCGTTATTCATGCATTGCAGCCGTTTTTTTTCGCATTTGCGAGCAGTTCTTAGCCATGTTATCCAATGGGAGGTGGATAACATGGCTAAGAGCATTTGCAGGATAATGCATGAATATCGCTGACTTTTCAGCGTGATATTCATGCATTGCTACCGCTTTTTATCGCTAAGGAGAAAATGATGAAGAAAGCTGTGTTTTTAAATTGTGGCTTTGTCTGTAGTGATATAGAAATGGATTTTGTTACTTTGCGAAATTGTAATTGCATATTCGGTGTAGCATTCTGGCATGCAGTAACACAAGTGTTCTTGGCAAATTTAAATTTTGATTATGGGAGTTACATAGCCATGTTAATAATGTCCAAACAATGGTGCTGAGTAGTTTTTAGCCATGTTATCCAACATGGGCTTCGATTGGATTTCCACAGAGCATATTATGAAGCCCATTATCGCCGCTTTATCAGCCGTTTTCGGCCGATAATGCGACAATAATTTTAGTGTACAGGTTTGATAATATTTCCCTACATTCGCAGGGCTAGGTGATAGGCTGAGACCAGCCTGGCATGTAAAATGGCTGCCGTGCACGACAAAATTGTGGCATTGTAAAAAAGGCAAGTTGGCGCAGACATTGTGTCTCAAAAAGGATTCATTTATAACAATGTGGTATTTTATCAAGCCTGTGCGCTTCAATTATCGCCGCTTTATCGGCCGAAAACGACCGATAAAGCGGCGATAATGGGCTTGATAATATGCTCTATGGATTTCAAATCGAAGCACATGCTAGATGTGAAGACATCTAAAATGGGCTTTGATTGGAATTCCACAGAGCATATTATCAAGCCCATTGTCGCCGCTTTATCGGCGATAATTTTAGCGCGCAGGCTTGATAATATGCCCCAAAATATTTTATCGCACGGAGAAATTGGTGGTCAACACTTCCTGATTTCCTTCGAATCGAACGTTAACAGACGTCACGCAGCAAAAAAAAAAAAAAGCTCACGCACAGCCGCTGGAACACATGTATCAACATATATGAGACTCCGCAGCCACCCTCAGAAAATATAAGGGATTAGGATACGTCTCCCGCACCTCCTTATTCCTAGTAATTTAATTAAAACGAAGCACAAAATGGAGTATTCTCGTGCAGTTTGCGGCCCAGTTCGGTGTTTGGGAAGCGGTTCTATCATGAAAAATATATTTTTTTTTATTTTCCCCAGGGGACCCTTTAAAAATCCCAACAACATTCCTAGGGGGTCAACTGGGGTATACTTTGCCCCATTTCATTAAATTTCCCCTTCGTTTTTCACCTCTTCTTCTCTCTCGATCCTACCGAGAGATAAAATGGCGGCCGCTCCGGACTGTTTAGAATGTTGTCAGACACTGGGGGCCCAAGCAGGTTTGCATTGCAAAGTTCCGTTTCGCAGGTGGGAGCGTATTTACAAGAAACTTGCACCATGAAGAACGCTTTCCATTTAAAAAAGAAAAATAACATCATACACAGTCATATGCCTTGATTTGCTATGTTAAATAATAAGTAGGGCATTAAGTTTTTGATGACTGTTATTCATTTACTGTTTGGTAATAGTGGTTATTAACATTTTTTATTAAATTTTTCAACAGATTCAACTGCAGATTCTTTCATAGTTTGGAAAATGCCTACAAAAAATAGAATTAGAAAGGCTCGAAAACGTCAAAGACAGCACAGTGATGTTTTATTGCAGCAGTCCTCTTCCCTAAATACTTATCAAAACACCAAGAAAGCTCCGGGTAAGA
Organism: Lissotriton vulgaris; assembly: GCF_964263255.1. NCBI lineage: Eukaryota > Metazoa > Chordata > Amphibia > Caudata > Salamandridae > Lissotriton > Lissotriton vulgaris. Next base: position 123,544 of record NW_028254877.1, on the reverse strand, counting down.
GCACAAAATCTTTCTTAAAAAATATTTGTAGTAAAAAAAGTATTTCTCGCCAAAATGTTTCAGTTCAGAAAAACAAGAGTAATTTAAATGGAAAGCAAAGACCCATGAAAAATGTTACTGGTAGAGGAAGAGATAACTCTGTGCATGATAGTAGAAGGAAAGAACAGTTTAGGGACATTCGACAACGAATGTTCCGTAATAGGATAATAGTTAATTTAATAAAAAATATTAAGAAACGCAAACAGAAAGCGGCATTTTATAAGAAGAAGAAAAATGTCGAGAAAATTATTGATCATGCTTTTGAAATTAAGCGAAAGTTGTTTATTTTGGTAATCAATAGAATTAGGAAACTAAGCAAGGTAATTTCTGATTTCCAAACAAACAGTAGATGGAAGAGAGTAGTAAATCGTAGCAACTTTTGTGAAGTTTTTTCCGGAGAATGGATGCATAGTTCAAGTTCTGAGGCATTTTTTAATGAGGAGACTTATTTTCAGGATAATGATTTGGTGCACGCAGTTGACATCAGTGGTCGAGCTTATGAAGTGAAGGATGGTTGTCCAGTTGAAAAAGAAAAACTTGTGACAACAGAGACAGAAGAGGCGCTAAGTGATGAGGTTTTAGGAAGACGTCCTAAGGCTCCTGTGTACATTTGGAAGTGTAGTTCTATTTGCAGTGTGCGACAGGTTTCCATCAATTTGCTTTGTGATTTTATACGGACATTTAATAAGAAAAGTTTGAAGCAGAAAATGAAGTTGTTGCAAGATTTAGATCCTTGCAGAGTGAGACAAACAACAGGTTTGCGTGGTCATTCACTGGCTTGTCTTTCCAGGAGAGTATGCCAGAGTGTTTTTCATCACTTCAGGATGCTAGCAGTGCATCATAATAAAGTGAGAAAATTAGTGAGAATGTTGTATTATGCAAAGAGTCCAGCAATTATGCTTAAACAATTATGTGCTGCTCTTTTGCATGGTTCTGAAATAGATGTGAAGAATATTTGTGAAGAAATTGAGTTTTGTTACTTTAGTAGTAAAGATGAGAATGTTCAAATTGACCCTGAAGTAAAGAGTAATGTGGAAGATAATGTACAGGTTTACAGTACAGATAATTTTCAGAAGGAAATTGCCACGTTTCAGATGAAATCAAGTGAGAGGCCTAATTTCACTTGTGTTTGTTGTCGACGCACTTATTATAAGAATCAGACTAAGGTAGTGGATTTATATGCAAAAAGTGAAAGGGAAAATAATAGTGAATGGAAGGATTTTGCCACATACTTGATGGTAGAAAATTATTTTGATTTGGGATCGGATCAACGTGTGTGTACTTATTGTTGTAATAAATTAAACCAAAACCAGATGCCTGCTAGGGCAGTTCATAATAATCTTGAATTGGTTGAGATTCCTTCTGAATTGAAGGATTTAAATGCTTATGAGTCTATTTTGATTCAAAGTATCCATCCCTTTCAGGCTATTGTAAGAATGGAGCCAAAGACAGGGAAGTTGCCTCCAGCAGATTTACAGAGAGGATTAAAGGGAAGAGTTGTTTATTTGCCTTTAGATTTGAATAAAAACATTAACACAATTGGAGTAGAAGAAGTGGAAGAGGAACCTCTGGTTATCTTGGTTAATGGGGTTCCGACAAAGAATAAGAAAATATGGCAAGATTTACTGGATGTTAGGAAAGTCAAAAAGGCAACAGTGTATTTGAAGAAAAATAATAAGTATTATAAGAATGTGTATGTTGCAGAAGAGGAAGTAAGTGATGAAGAGGATAGCGATTTGTGTGCTGGGCAAATTGAGAAAGTAGAGGCCTCTAAAAGTGAAGAAATATATGAACATTATAGTGTTCATCCTTTGCATTCCAAGGAAGTCATGGGGAATGCTATTGAGTTGTTTCAAATGAAACAAGCCAAAGGGAGTCCCATTAGTGTTTGGGAGGAAAGTTTGGAAGCTCGGTGTTTCCCACAGCTATTTCCCACAGGTCGAGGAGGAAGATATGATGAGCGATCTCATCAAATTCCTGCGTCTGAATACCGGACTTTACGATTGTATGGAGAAGATCCTAGGTTTCGTCAATGCATTCCCTGTTTGAAAGCGATCTGTCTGGACTGTCATATGCAGTGAACCACATCTTAAAAAGTGGTATACAGATGCGAAATATCTCGGCAAGAGACTTTATGCATAAAGTCAATGTCCAAGATAGTATTTTGGATTCTCACTTAATTAATCTCATGGCGTGTCAGCGTGGTACTAATGAGTACTGGTATCGTCGTCATGGTGATTTAAAATGTATGCTGAGGAACTTAGGAACTCCGACATGGTTCCTCACTCTGAGCTGTGCCGAGTATGGCTGGGAAGACTTACTTGAATTTCTACGAGAAGCAAATGGAAATATTGAAAACATTGAATTCAAGACACCTGGAGAACTGTGTTCTTTGGATCCTGTGAATGTATGCAGGTACTTCAATCATAAATTTGAAGCTATGATGTCTTTCATCACAAATAAGAAGAATCCACCTCTTGGAGAGGTGTTGGATTTCTTCTGGAGAAAGGAGTACCAAGCAAGAGGTGCTCCTCATATACATATGTTGTTGTGGATCAAGGATGCACCTAAATTTGGAACAGATCCCGATCACTTAGTGATGAATTTCATAGAACAGTATTCTACGTGTGCTGTTCCAAATGCAACGGAGAAGAAAAGCCTAAGAGAACAAGTTCTACGTTTCCAAAGCCATCGTTGTGGAAAGTACTGTCGTCGTAAATTCAGAAACAAGGACAAGTTCTACACCAAATGTCGTTTCAACTTTCCACGGCCGGTGATTTCTAAAGGAAAAGTGAACAGTTTGATGTCTTCACTACGACATAATGTGACGAGGAAATCACCCAAAAATACATACAATTTGAAAAGGAACGAAGAGTCCAAGTACATCAACGACTACAACCCAGTGATTTTGTCCATGTGGAATGCTAACATGGATATACAGTTTGTGGGTGACAACTGCATGGCTGTGGCTCGGTATGTGACATCTTACATCACCAAAAAAGAAAAGACAGAACTGAAGGATATGTGGGAGGACATTTCCCATGAAAAGAGCCTCAGCAAGAAGTTGTACAGTTTCAGTCTGAAGATGTTGTCGCATCGAGAAATTGGAGCTTACGAATGTTCAGATCAATTGTCTTCAGCAAGTCTCTATGCCAAATCTAGGAGTATCGTTTGGGCGAGTCTTGGTCTTGCTGCAACGCGAAATCGAGTTCTAAAACCTGTCCGGGAAATTGAGTATTTGGCGGAAAAGGAGCCAAACAGTACCGACATTTTGAAGACCAACATGTTGGATACATATTATCCAAATCGAAGCAGTCACCTTGAGAATGTTTGTCTATATGAGGTTCTCCAAAATTATATATTCAAGAGGAACATCAAAGAAGATATTGAGAAAGGAGTGTATGCTGTAATTGGAAGTGAGGGATGCCTGGTCAAGCAAAGAAAATGCCAATTAGTAAACCATCGAAAATTGAGTGGTGAATCTCCAGAAAAAAAGGAGTTTTTCTATTTAGCACTTTTGCAACTTTTCAAGCCTTGGCGTGCAGAAGAGGAACTGCTTGGAGATTTCCTCTGTTACGAAGACTCTTTTAATGCAGCCAAGGAGTCCATAGAATGTCCTGCTTTTCCTAAATATCAAGAAATGCTAATTTTGGAAATTGAGCAGGAAGCAACGATTGCAGCCGAGATTGCCAGAGACAGTTCTCAGGACAGTCAGAGTTCTGTTTCATTGAGTCAAGATCCACTTGGAGGACCTATTATCGAAAATGAAGCTGCCACTGCTATGAATGAAGTGGAAAGAGCCATGGCACATGCTCAGGAGGATTCAGTTAACTTAGAAGACTTGGAAAAACAACTCAACGTTGAGCAAAGGAAAATATATGATGAAGTTACCAAGGCAATTGAGCACGGATTAAGTCATGAGAAGAAAGAGTGCTCATGTACGTCGTTGAAGCCTGTCCGACTGTACGTGAGTGGAGAAGCGGGAACTGGAAAGAGTTTCCTCATTAAATCAATTTCTTGTTATTTGCAGGAAAGGACTGAGTCATCGCTGTCTTGTGTTGTCACCGCTCCTACTGGACTGGCAGCACATAACATTAAAGGTATTACTTTGCATCGTCTACTGATGCTGCCGGTGGAGCATGACAACAAATTACAATACAACAAGTTATCTGGAGATGCTTGCTGTGAAGTTTCAAGAGTCTTGAGGAAAATGAAACTACTTATCATTGACGAAGTAAGCATGGTTTCCAATGTCATGCTTGCCTTTGTGCATTTGAGAATGCAAGAAGTACTTAAAACTGAATATGATGTGTTATTTGGTGGCAAACACATCATTGTTTTCGGAGATATTCTGCAGCTGACACCAGTAAAAGGTCAACCTGTGTTCAAAATACTCACGCATGAAGATACCAGGAAGTGCCTAGGGAGCATTGGCAACGTCAATATATGGTTAAACTTCAATTATGCTGAACTGCATGAAAATATGCGTCAGGCAAAGGATGAAGATTACAAGAATATTCTACAAGATATTAGAATTGGAAAAGTGACCGAGCATGGGAAAGAAGCTTTAAATGCACGATTACTGTCAAATTTATATCCCAAACAAGAGATTGTGCCTGAGAATATTTTTCAGAAAATTACTGAGAAGAAATCCGGGATATGTCTCATGCCAACTCTTGCAGAATGTGCCATCTTCAACAACAAAATGTTGAATTTAGAAAAGCAAGAGATTGTGAAACTTGAAGCTATCGACAAATTAGAGCATATGGGATCAACAATTATTTTGTCAGACAATTTGAAATCAAAATTGGATTCATTAGAGAAGACTATATCTAAAACAGCGGGTTTTGAAAAGACTTTGAATGTGTGTTTAAATTGCCGAATCATTTTGAGAAGGAATTTACATGTAGAAAGAGGTCTGGTAAATGGATCAATGGGTAATGTTGTTGATTTTGAGAAATACAGAAATAGAGATGGAATAGAATTTTTAAGAATTAAATTTGATGGCATTGAGGAAGTACAGCAAATTGGTCGTTGTTCTGCTAGGTTTTTGCTTGTTAAAGACTTATATGTTCGCCGTAAACAGTTTCCTGTTTGCTTGGCATATGCGGTGACAATCCATAAATCGCAAGGTTTAAGTGTAGACTGTGCATTGGTCAATATTGGCAGTTCTGTGTTCAAGGAGGGTATGGCATATGTGGCATTGTCACGAGTTAGAACTTTATCGGGATTGTACTTGATTGACTGTGATGTCACAAACATTTGTGCGGATCTAGATTGTGTTAAGGAATACAATAGGTTAAGAAGAGAGTATGCGCCACATTTGCCTCAATATCCTTTGTTTGAGAAACGTGTGGTAGGCCAGAAACGTAGAAATATCAGTAATAGTAGGGAGGTTGTTCCAAAAAGACCAAAAGTCAATGAACCGAAAGTTGTTAGCAGAAAGAAAGTGGATTCTGTTGAAGATGTTGTCGGTTTTCAATTTGAAAACAGTTCTGGTGTCAACTGCTATGCAAATGTAGTGGTTAATGTTCTCTTTTCACTAGAGAGTTTAAAAGAACAGATTGTGTTCAATTCGGAACAAAGTTTATGCTGCTTGTTGAATTCTGTGTTAGAGAAATGTAGCACTGATCGAACAAAAGTAGAAAGTGTGTCTGAAGTTCGTTATCTGTTAGATGAATGTTCAGGTCAAACAGACTTCTCTGAAAATAATCAGCAAGATTGTCAGGAGTTTTTAATGTATATGCTTGATGTATTGCAAGATGAGGGTGTAGATGTAGATCACCTGTTTGGGCTTTCTTATCAATGGCAGCCTGACTGCGAGAACTGTATGGTATCAAGTACTACTAGTGTAGACTCAGAAAGATTTATATATTTAACTTTGCCAGACAGTAAATCAGTGTCCTTTAATAAGCTAGTAAATGCAGCGGATCACAACATGGAGTGTAGCCAATGTAAATCTGAAATGATGTCAACATTATTTATACGTAGATATGGCCAGTATGTCATTTTAATGATCCAACGATGTAGGCCTGATGGATCAAAATTGTCAACTTTAATAAAAAAATTTGTGGCTTCTCAGCTGTCAATATCAGGGAGGACTTTTGTAACTGTAGCAATTATCTATCACGATGGTCCATCAACAACATCAGGACATTATACAGCTTACTTAAAGTCTGGAAACGGCTGGTCATTCTGTAATGATTCCGTTGTAACTTTCAAAAAAAAATTGCCGTTTGACCTTAAAAATTCTTACCTGGTGTTTTTAAAACCAAAATTTTAAGTAGAGGAAATGTAAGTCTGCAATGCTGTCTAGATTAAAAATCCAACTATATAAACCTGATGCAAGTAAGTCTGCTTCATAGTAAGCAGTATCAGTGTCATAGGAAAAGGAGAACATGAGTGACAAAGAAGAGTAAGATATTAGTAGTCCAGGATTGTGAAAATAATCTAAAATATTTTATTTTTGAAAGTTGCGAAAATAGAAAATGTCGGGATTTGATTGGAAGAATTACAAGACTTGCGAATCGCGGCAACATGATTTGGCCTAGTGGAAACATGTGATAGAATGAGAGAAGTTTTTTTTTCTATGTAACATATTTTACGTATCGATGGAGGTTTTCTTTCAGAAAGTGGCGGGCTGAAAATATTTATAGCACAACAGAGTGGATGCTGTTTATAGGAGATCCTTCGACGTCATTGAAAGTAAGTTAATTTTAAGGAGTTTTGAAATCAGATTTCTTAGGTTGTATGGGTTTTTTAAACACAGTCATTTTGATTGTGTTTTTTTTCCCCGCTGTTACATGATGAATACCTTCAAGTCACTGATTTAAGTGAAATTTGATACATTCTGAGAACAGCAAAAATAAACCATTTAACATGTATAATTAATGTTATGCTTTTTGTACTTATGATATACATTTAGAAATGTGAGGTACATATGGGTAAGCTGAGTCTTCTGTAACTGTCAATTTTAATGCTTACAGTGCTGTACTTCTGGGTACTGTTTTTTAAAAAAAAAAAGAAAAGAGGCCTCACCTCAAAGAAAGCTCTTGAAAGCACACATCTTATTTGCATCCTAAAACAATCATTTTAAATGTTAGACACAATTTTATGATGGTTTTACATCTCTTTTGCGCTGTTATGGCATCACTATTGTGAGACATAAGCAATGCAAAAGAAGCATCATATTTCAAAATAGGCCTCATTTCATCAGCATGAAGATACTGTTTGTTGAAAATAAATATATTTAGGATTGTGTAGGGATCGTAGAGAAGTAGAGGTTTCTATAAGTGTCAAAGTTGTTTAAAAAGTGTTTCTTCTTGAACCTTTTCCGTTCTTTTTTCTAATTTTTAAATACATGTTTTAATATTTTTGGAAATGTTTGTTCTCTCTTTTACAGATTGAATGTATGAAAAATTTTCTTTAAAAATTAACAAGAATTATAAGGTAAATGTTTTCTACTTTTTTAACCTGCATTCCACTGCTGATGATGTCACTGACTATGTTATGAATGATGTAATAAGTGGGCATATCTGTTATCTCGTTAAAAAAAGGAACAGTAAGTTTAAGGATAGGAAACAGACAGTTATGTTACAAAAAAGACAGCTATAGGACGTAAACAAAAAAATTGTTACTCGCAATCCACTGCTGATGATGTCACTGACCATGTAAAAAATAATGTAATATATGACATGATCAGAAGTGAATTGCGGGTCACAGTATCTTTTCTTTACTCCCTATAGCTGTCTTTTTTGTAACATAGCTGTCTGTTTTCTTTCCTCATACTTACTGTTCCTTTTTTTAAAAAAAATTTTTTGGTGCGCTCAAAGTTCGCGTACCGGAGTGCGAACTGGGAGCGAACTGATAGAAATAGAGCTTGGCAGAGTTCAAAGAATTCTACCAATTTTTCTTAATAATGGGGAGGTAGTTCTGAAAAGAACTTTTTTTTACTTTTTGTTGTTTTAAATTTTTTTTATTACTTTTCTGAACATTTTTTATATTTTTTTGTTTTTTTCTGAACATTTTGTATTTTTTTTACTTTTTGGGGGGGAGGGGGGAAACAAAAATGATTCATCGAAGAGGGCTCAACAGGAGCAACAAAAAAAAGATGAATTTATTTTTTGGGGCGTTTTGGACATGCATGATTTTTGATTGCTCTCATTATGAGAGTTATGCTACTTTCGCGGAAGCATAATGTTTGATTGCACCACACGCACATTTGTTTCACTTCCCCCATGTCCACTTGAATATTCGGGATCAACTCCCTTGCTTCTGGTCCCGAAACTTCTGGCACGACCGATCTTCTGGCTATTGCTGGGGAATTTTGTTGTTCGTCCCGAAGCTGAGCAGCACTATAGTTATTTGGGTGCCACCTGCTCATGTGCCTGTGCATAGTGAAATTCCCAAAACTATATTTTTTGTCCGTCCCTCTCGAAAGGCGATCATCACAGATACGGCAGAAGACATATCTGGCGTTCACTTTCTTTTGTCCTGGTGGAATTTTAAAAAATTGCCATATGAAATTTTCCTTCCTGTTGTACCTCCTGGGCTCCTCTGGCAAATATTCAGGTTCTTCCTCCTCTTCCTGATCTTCCTCTTCTGGAAAGATTGGTTGAGTAGGTGGTCCTTTTTTTCCATGAGGAGGTGGAGGTGGTGGTGGAGGAACACTACCAGAAGCAATAACTGAAGCCATTTCTCTGGAATGTAAAATGGTCTTTCTCTCACCAAGATGAAAGTCAGAGTGAGGAAAGAAGGAGGGGTTTTCATCATTTGGGAAAAGCCAAATTTCTAAACCAATGAAAAGTGTTAATTTTAGATCACATGACCTAGTATTACATCATTAGGAAACCAAAAGTGAAATGAACTAATGAAAAGTGTTATTATCGAGTCACATGACCTGCTGTCTTTACGTTTCGCGCTTTGCGCCGCTATCCAATCCGCTTCCGGGTCCGCTAACTTGGCGCGTCGGATAACGTATTACGCGACAACGCAAAACGTCATGATAACGTAACAGTTACGCTTAAGCAACGATTACCGGCTCGCGTACCAAGTCGCAGCTTTGAATTCCGCTAACGGGAAGCTGACCAGTTCGCGGACTAGGAGCGGAACAAATTTTTTTTTTTTTTAAAATGTATATAAAACATGTACAATATATTTTATGATTTAAAGAAGAATACATTTTACAGATAGAAATATTAGCTTTCAAAAAACCATTGAAATTCAATGAAAAAACCATAGGTTATAGTCCATATATAGTTAGGAATTAGCATTTACAAAACCTTATTTTACTCGCATAAAACCATTGAAATTCCATATATAGTTAGATGCGCTAACTATATATCGCGCACCCGCAATCCACTGCTGATGATGTCACATATTACATCATTCATGACATGGTCAGTGACATCACTGATGACATCACTGATGACAACACCCAGTGACTGTATGTTTCTGTAAACTTAAAATATGTCTTACATATTGAAGAATGAGTGGATGTATAAGTGTCTGGATGAAGGATTTAGTAGGTGCATGACTGACTGTATGAGAGAGTGTTTAAATGTGTCTCACTGAGTGCATGAGTAAGTGACTAAACTGTCTTAATTTGTGCATCATTATATCTGTTGTTCTGTAAACTGCTGCATGTGTTGATCAGTAGCTATATGAGTAACTATATTGGTTATTGATTGGTTGCCCAAGTATTTGTATGGGAGAGTGAGTGTGTGTGTGTGGGTGGCTGGGAGGTGTGTGACTCTGTGCATAGATGTGTGAACAGTTGATTCACTAGATGTATGGGTTCAAAACTGCATGTGGAAACAGCTGTATGGGTGGTTGACTGTGCATGAGTGTTTTGGTGAGTGGTTGGTTTCTCAGTGCTACATGTCAAAGTAAGTACATATGTAAAACACAGTACATATGAGAGTTGACATATAAAAATTACTGTGTATAAGAGCTAGTGAATGTGTGAGTGGCTGCATGGATCATTGAAAACTTGTATCAGTGATTGCATAAGAGTAAATATGTGTTAAAATATGTTTGAATAAGTAAGGTGTGTATAACTGTATAGTTGAGGAAATGGAGGTGTGATTGATTCTTTGCATGACTGACTAGGTGTATGATTAACTCCATGGATGAGTGACAATCTGTGAGTGTCTGTTTACACTGAGTGTATCTAAGGTTATATTAGAGTCTGAAGAGGTTGATCGTATTATCACATGATTGATGTCATCAGTGATGTTGTCAGTGATGTCATTTGAGTTGTCATCAGTGATGTCATTTGAGTTGTCATCAGTGATGTCATCAGTGATGTCACTGACCATGTCATGAATGATGTAATATGTGACATCATCAGCAGTGGATTGCGGGTGCGCGATATATAGTTAGCGCATCTAACTATATATGGAATTTCAATGGTTTTATGCGAGTAAAATAAGGTTTTGTAAATGCTAATTCCTAACTATATATGGACTATAACCTATGGTTTTTTCATTGAATATATATATATATGTATATATATATATATATCCAACAAAAGCAGGTTAGCCCCAAAGTTGAAGTTAAACCACAAGAAGTTTAATCAGCATTTCACAATTTGCATCCATTTCACAGCTTGCCAGCAGAGAAACACAAACTGCAGTCTTCGAAGATTAATGTCAGCCTAACGCGTTTCAGGATTTCCTCATCCTTTCATCAGAGGCAAAGTTCAGAGGATGTTAGCAGACAGTTTTACACAGTGCACATTCGTAGATATTTTAAACACCTGCCTCAGTGGGCGTGTCCTTTCGCAAGGCCTTCTGGTCATTGCAGTGCGCCACATCTTCCCCTCGTGGGGCTGCCTCTAATACCTTCAATTTCGAACAGAAATAATGTTCCAAGTGGAGAGAAGTACCACACCAGGTGCTGTCCGCCTTGCTTTGTAGCTGTGGAATTTATGCCTCAGACAGCCCCATCCTGTGTATGGCACTGCCCTCTTCATTCCTGGCTGCAACAGTTTTACACAGTGCACAGACAGTTTTACACAGTGCACATTCGTAGATATTTTAAACACCTGCCTTAGTGGGCGTGTCCTTTCGCAAGGCCTTCTGGTCATTGCAGTGCGCCACATCTTCCCCTCGTGGGGCTGCCTCTAATACCTTCAATTTCGAACAGAAATAATGTTCCAAGTGGAGAGAAGTACCACACCAGGTGCCGTCCGCCTTGCTTTGTAGCTGTGGAATTTATGCCTCAGACAGCCCCATCCTGTGTATGGCACTGCCCTCTTCATTCCTGGCTGCAAGCAAAATGATGACGAACATGTTTCAATCTGTGTTTCAGGAGGCACGAGTTCCATGGCATTATTGCATAGACCCTCTCTGTGCACTGCAGGCTGATCGAATGTGATTAGTCTTTCAGTTTGAACCTCTTGGATTGTTGCAAGTTTGGGTATTCTGTTGTTTCTCGGGAGTCCACTGGGCCTACTATTGATTATAGGCCACATGCTTGTGGTTTTACCAGGTCGATTGATACAACTCTGTTCTCCTTTTTACCAGCAAGGGGCGGTAGTACTACTGATCTTGTTCCGTTGATTGCCAAGACAGGTACTGCTTTTCTGTAAGAAGGCCCAAATTCCTTCTTCATCGCTATTTTTTTTCTGATTAGACCCCCAATCTTTGGAATCCAGACAGGCCTTGCTGGGTCTGGTGGTGCCTCGTCAGTGGTAGCTGGCTGTTGCTTTAACTTTTTGTTGCTTAAGGATTTTCTTGTTTCATTCAAGTCCTGGAAAACAGCCAAACGGTCTTTGAGGTCAAAGTTTTTATTCTTATCTTTTACCACTGATACCTGACTACCTAAGTCCTGAATGTACATTCTAGTTCCGAACAATAGTTCGTATGGGCTGAAACCTTTTAGAGAATTTCTTGGCAAATTGTTAAGACTTAACTGGACACTTATTAAATGTTTGACCCACCCATCACCCGAACCTAATACCTTCGCTGTTATAGATTGCTTTATGTCCCGTTTTTTTCTTTCCACTACACTGTTCCCTTCGGGGTGTGATGGACAAGAGAATCGCAAGCCAACGCCCATGCTGGCCATGGCCTCCTTATAAGCTCGAGAGCTGAAAGCAGGACCCTGGTCAGAATGGAACATGGCAATTGTGTATGTGCCGATAAAGACTCGCAGATCTTTTATAACCGTTCTAGCGTCAGCCGAGCGCTGGGGCCACATTTTCTTAAGTGGATTTTGTCTTAATGATATACAATGGGACGCGTTTCTCTGGTTTGATTGCGCAGATAGAACGCCTTATGCTTTCTATTAGGGTTCCTGACACTACGCTGGCCGGTTCTCCACTGCGATCTCTGTTGCAGTCGTCACAGTTTTTTGCAAAATCATGAATATCCATGCTCATTCCCGGCCACCAGTACTCTGATTGTAATTCCTTCAGAGAGTCCCTGATTGTCTGGTGTCTCAGACCCAACCCCATATGTGCTTCCTGTGTGAGGAAACCTCTCCGGTTCGTGTTTGGAATTACCCTATCCCCCACTCCAGGGATTCGAGCAAAAGGAACGGAGTTTGCATCAATTACGTATGCATAATTGAGTGGATAGTTCACAGGTAGTGCTGCACAGTCGCCTTTTACGGACGTTTTTACTACCAGCATGGTTTCCCCGTCTATGTGTTTTTCTGAACGCTTTTTTCTGGCTACGGAAGCCGGTTTAGTTGCTTCTGCTGTGGCTGTATTAGCCAATTAATTCCCTGCAACGTGAACCCCATCACGTTGATGACTCAGAGTGTGTATCACGTGAGACTTTTGTAGTTCTTTCTGTAAAAGAACTACCTGTTCCCAAAGCATTTTATGCTTTATTGTGGCACCTGTGTCATCTTTGTAATCATTTTGAATCCAGCTCTGCAACTTATTATTGTAAGAGTTGACGCAAAAATGCGAATTGCACACGATTAGTGTCGGGAATTCACATTCTACATTTTCAAGCGCCATCTTTAAAGATCTGATTTCAGCTCTCCGAGCCGAACAGTTTCTCACTGATTCAGTTTTTGTTATTTTTGGTCTGAATTTACCACACAGCCAGCGACCTTTAACAATCGCGCAGGCTGCATCGTAGGATTTGTTCTCTACGTTAAAATGCTGTACAAATCTATCTGTATAGATTATACAGGAGTATTGTTGGAGAGGCAGAAGTTCGATTGGCAGAGGATATTCTTCTTCATAAGTCAAATCATTCAGTTTTTCGAATTGCTGGGCGAAATAGTATTTCACGTCTTCTGCTCCAAGAGAATCTACACACTGTATCCATTTTGGATCCAGTGACACTGTGGGCAGATTTACTGGGCTGAAATAGCGCCTCAAAGGCGGATTCTGCTGTGAGGATATTGATCCTTCTACCGTGTGCTAGTTCTCGTTCATTCGCTAATGCAGTTTCTACTGCTTTCACGTTTTTTTCTGTGGGACTGAATGTTTTTTCTGCTTGTGTGTACAAGTGTGATTTGTAAGCTATTGGTACCTTTTCTCCCTCATTAGAGGTCAGGTACGTGAATTCGCATCTTCCTGGGATTACTTTGATTACAAGATCGCGTGTGTTGTCACGTGTATTTAATTTTGTTTTTGCTAACATGTCTGTTTGCAGTGATCTCAAAATTTCTGTGTGTTTTTGAGTCCAAGTGATTGGTTTAAAATCAGGTTTAATTAGTTCGTAGAGAGGTTTAACCCTCTCCGCATAATTTAGAATGTAAGTTCTTCCGAAATTCAGGAAGCCTAGAATCGATTGTAAGTTCTTCAGCGTTTTGGTGCTTGGAGTACAGCGCACTTCTCTAAGAAGTTGTCCACTAGGCTTTTTCCTTTACTTGATAATTCGTATCCTAAAAATAATACTGTCAGATGGGCAATTCGGGACTTTTTAAATTTGAATTTGTAACCCTCTGCTGCGAACCCAAGTATAATGGTGTTCACTCTTCTCAAGTGAGTCTCCAAGTCGTTGTCTGTGAGATAGATATCATCTACATAAGATAATGCCTCATCATCATATATTTGTAGTAACTCTGTTACTCTGGCTGAAAATAGTCCTGGGCTGTCCTTGAATCCCTGTGGGAGCCTACAGAAATATTTCTGTGACCCCATTACTGAGAAAGCGGTCAAGTATCTGCTTTCTGGTGCACTATTTTGACAAAACAAACCATTTTATATGTCTAATGTCGTTTTATATTTTTTCCTAACTATGTTATTCATTAGTGCAGCACTACGCAAATTTTGTACTGCAAATGTTTTGCAACATGCATTAAGATGTCTGTAATCCAAAACTAAACGATATGAATCATCTGGTTTGGAGACAGGAAACAAATGATTGTTCATTTGAGAAGTGCATGTTTCAATCACCCCCTGGTATTCAAGTTGATCTAAAATCTCCCTGACTTGTTTTTTAGCTTTCTTAATGGGATACTGCCTTTGTGCAGTCGGTTGACTTTTAAACTGGATTTTGTGAGGAGGAGAGTCCTCATCCCATCCTACATGATTTTTATATAATGCTGGTGCCTTAGCCACTGCCCATTTCCTTGCATATGTATATTTAGTGTGAATCGGAATGTGATTCGAGAAGGCAGGCATATTCACTTCTTCGCCACGAGGGCACTCCCTGACAAACTCTGGGAGCCAATCTTTTTCAGCTAACAGAATGTCATAGCCTTTTGAGAATTTATCCCAAAATAGACCCCTTATTTTCCTAGTCTTATCACCCTCTATACACAGTGTTATTTCGTATATCTTATGGGGCTCGCTAACTCTGGTGTCGGCAGTTTCTACTTGAATGTATTCATTCGTGTCCACTGTCTCCAGATGACTCATCAGGATCTTGCGAGCTATGGTGATTTCTGCTGCACTGTCTAGCATTGTCTGTGCCTACTCCCCGTTTTTCAACTGTGTCCTCAGTATTCTCGGCATGTTCGATTACTCTAATACTGGCTACCTTCTTTCTTGGAATTTGCGATTATTTACTTTGAGCAGGTTCCTTGTCTTTGGACTTTGTGTGCTCTCCTGGGTCTTACCGTCCTCTTCTTTCCGATTTCTGCGAAAAAGATCGAGAGGGACTTGTATCAATACTTTGATATCTATCAGGCTTCTTCTAATTATCCCTATTTCTAAGGTTATACCTTTTCTCAGAGGGTTCCCTCTGGGGAGACTGGTGTTCTCGAGCCGGAGTTCTTTCCCTCCGCCGAGGAGACCTTCCTCTGGACTGGAAAACTTTTTCTTTGGGAGTGGATTGTTTATTTCCATCCCAGCTCTTTTAAGGAGTGTTTGAATTATTTTTAAAAATCATTTTTCAGGATTTTCGAGCAGTTGGGGCTTTACTGGTTTTCCACCCAAGCTGTCTCTACCTAGTTCTTCATAACAATTTTCTATAATTCTGGCAAGCTCAATTGGTTGATCTGTTATATCTGTTTCCTTCAACTTCTGGCGGATCGCCACAGATGCTGCTTCTCCTTTTATATTGGCTAGTAATATAGCCGAGACCTGCTTGAAGTCTTTCAGTAATTTCATACCAAGAGTTAAAGCAGGTTCTGGACCGTATTTATTCTGAATCTGTATTAGCACTTCTGGTACTACCGCCATTGACGGAACACCATGTGTTTTCGTGTAAATGGAAGCAAAGACTGTACCCCAAGTGTCACAGTCCTCCATGTGTGGTGCGACCCCCATTGGAAGGCAGATGGTCAGGATTCTGTGTTTCTCAATAGGGTTAGTATTCGGAAATACTGCCTCTATTTGAGCAATTTTCTGCGCTAACTAGAAAGGAATTTGTTCCCGTTTTATGGGTGTTTTACCAAGACATGATTGTATGTTCTGTGGTGTAATTTTATTGGTGTTCCCCTGATGAGGGGTCAGCTGTGGAACATTAACAGCTGTTTGGACTGTAGCAGTCCGCATTACATATTGGACTAATTGTCTATGTATTTTAATTAATGTTTTTAGCTGTATTAACAGCTCATCTCTTGACATTTTTGCAATGGCTGGATGTGGTGTGTAGCTGGCTAGAACCTGCCACGTTGCTCCTAGTCTACCTAGTGGACCAAGCCTGGTAATATGATCATTGTGATTTAGGGCGCCTTTAAACCAGAGCCGATGCTCTTGGAATTTTATTGGGATTTCAATCTCCTCGAAAGGAGCGTACTCTTCCGGTGGATCCCCTATTTTGTAATAGTGGAACTTGTGTTGCAGTGTTTGCCGCTGAAAATTTTATCCAAGAATAGAATACCTTTGTCTGCCGATTTTCGTGTGCCTCTATCACGAAGACGACTGTGCCATCTTGTGTGGTCAGTCCATTTTCTATAAGTTTTGACGTTATAGATTTTCTTAACTGTGCCGGAATGATTATTGCACCCGGTTCATTAATTTCATCGGGACCCTGCTGAGTCGCATTTACTGCGGGTGCAGCGGTTCCGTTTTCAGTGTCTGACATTCTATTGTCAGGAAGGTTTTGCAGAGCAGGTCTCCAAGGAGACAAAGATTAGGTGCACAATATTTTGGAACACTGTATCCTTCAACGTTGAATAAACCAGAGCTTTACATAGGAATCTCTTCCTACTAAGTTCGGGCGGATTTTAACCTTTCACCCACTCCAGACGTCTATTGGAGTATTTACGGTAGAAAGGGGTCTGTGTGAAAAATGCACGACTGAGTTACTCTAACATCTTGCGTTAGTTTTATCGCCTTACCAAACGTTGGGCGCCATGTAGTGTAGTTCCTATTTTCCCAATAGGCCCTGCGCATTGGAATAACATAAACAATAGTATGGACGTAGAAGTGCGGTCTTCCAGGTCTCTAGTGACTATGCTAAACTTAATTGGGTTTGTTACCAACTAGCTCAGAGGTCACTGGAAACTTTCTTGACTGAATACTAAGTGATCAGCTTCCCTGGTACAGACAAGAAGGGATTCAGTTTTCCAACAACCGCATAAACATGACAACTTTGCTCCTTAGAATAAGAGTCAATCTCTAGAGTCGTGTGAAACAATAGACAGTTATTTTACTCAGTCAGTTATGCAGATTACTTTCACCAAGATGCAGAGAATAGAGAGAAGGGCGTTTTCAATAAAAAGGTATTATTTATTGAACAGTCTTTCTTCTCATGCAAGAGAAATGAATTGCCACAATTGCAAGACTAGTTATTATAAAAAGTGTGTACAGTAAAATGAGGATTGCGAAATAATACTATAAAAGCATTGATATGGTTTCTTAGCCATACAATGGTTAAAATGAATAAAATATATACATTCATATATACATTTAGCTAACGTACTCAACTGGTGCTTCTAACTACGCCTACCCCAGTGTACCTGACCTAAGCCTAATACTTTGGAGGGAGTAAGTAAGTAGCAGTTTTAGTTAAGTTGGTTTTGCCAAGGTTTGCTTCAAGAATTCTCTCTAAGGGTTTAGTCAACACCATACCTCTGGAATAGAATGTTGGAGGTCTTGTATCTCCTTCCAGGACTCGATATCCCAGTTACTCTCAAGAGTAGGCTGGAAACGCCGGAGCTGGATTTTCTCGGCAAGAGAAAAGACAGAGTCTCTCTCAGCGCGTAGAGGAGGAGAAAGGGCAGTGTCCGTGGGCAGCTTGCATCTGCTGGGCTCTGCAGGGGACAGCTGATCTGCTCCTGTATTCACCACACCATTGCTTTCATCGATGTCGTTGAGGCACCGTTTGCTTAAGGCAACATTGGTAATATTTATACCTGAAAGGTGCCTGGTTTGACGTAAGTTTTTGGACACAAGACGTCAATAAAGATGTCACTAGGAAGTGATCATCTCTCAGTGCTCATTAGAGTTCTATTACTAATCAAAACATAGCAAGCAGGGTTTTCCCAGGTTGCTGAGTTTTATCTTGTTTAAGAAATCGGAGTGTAATCTAGGAATCTTAGATAGTGGCTTCTGCTGTGTCATCTGCTCCAATGAGCTGCAGAGGCAGAAATTCTGAAATGTGGCTCTGATCGTGTTAGGCCAGAGACGAGTTTCTGAAATATCGCTCTTGATCGTTTATGCCATTATAGGGGAATAAATGGATTATAGCCGTATAGGGGCATAAGGTCACAGTATTGATCAGGGTCTTAGATTAGAACGCGACAAAACTTCTAAATAAACAGCTGTCTAGATATCTGGCGGAGGGTAACTGGCTGGATCACTCTCAATTTGGTTTTCATGAGGGACAAGGAATGGAAAAGGCACTGCTCACGGCAGTGGAAGAACTCAGGAGTGTGCTGGATGATGGAGGGAAGGCCGCCGTGGTTCTATTAGACCTATTGGCGGCCTTCGATACGGTCAGCCATGAGACTCTCCTGAATCGTCTGAGAGAAGCAAGGGTCCATGACTCAGCCTGTGCCCTCCTCACATCCCATTTAGGGAACAGAACTTTCTCGGTAGAACTAGGAGAGGCAAAATCCAAGTTATTTAGTTCACCATGTGGGGTTCCTCAGGGGTCCTCTTTGAGCCCTACCCTTTTCAATTTATATGTTGCACCACTGGCAGAAATGTTAAGGGGTTGTGCCTTTACTCCAGTATCCTACGCCGACGACACCCAGATAGTGGTGTCTATCAGCAAGGATGTGAATGAGACGGCAGAATTCTGTATGTCACAGGTTTGCCAGTGGATGCTGAATAATTGCCTAAAGCCTAATGGGGACAAGAGCGAAGTGATGCTACTGGTGGGTGACACAAACATCTGGTCCCCGGCCTGGTGGCCTGATAACCTGGGCATCTGTCCAGATCCGTCAGAAAAAGTGAAAAATCTGGGCATTACTCTTGACACCAAACTTTCATTTGATGCCCAAGCCAGCAAACTGGCCTCAACAGTCTGGTTCATCTTAAAGATGATAAAAAAAATACTGCCGTACTTACCAGAGGATTCACGAAAGACAGTGGTGACAGCTCTAGCCTTGTCGAGGCTAGAGAACAGATCCTAGCCAAACTACAACGCCTGCAGAATGCAGAAACAAGGCTGGTGCTTGGCATCCCTAAATTTGAGCCAATTGCCCACAAACTAAAAACCATACACTGGCTCCCAATAGTAAAAAGGGTGAAGTTCAAATCGTTGTGCCTGGCCTATAAGGCACGTCAGGGATCAGGCTCACAATTCCTGAAGACCCACTTGAAACTGTACGAACCGGCCAGACTTCTTAGATCCAGCCAACTGAAACTAATCAGAGTCCCGAAATTTAGACGGTCCAGTTGGGGCGGAAGAAGTTTCTTGGTGCACACAGCACTGGCCTGGAACCGGCTGCCTCTATCTAAAATAGCCCATCTCTGGGGTCCTTTAGAAAAGCAGTCAAAACTTGGCTATTCACTGAGGTTATCTAGGTTGCCCGTCTCAGAAGTTTTCAGTCTGTCATAGCGCCAAGACGCCTCCGGGCATTCGCGCGCTTTACAAATGGATAAATCAAATTAAATCAATAAAAATCAAATCAGGAAGATGTCATCTATGTATCGCCAAAACCTGTAAATCTTGTCCTGGCATCTGGGGTTGTTAAGAATGTTGTCAAGTTCCAGGCGGTGCATGAAGAAGTTAGTGTAGCTGGTGGCCACACAATTCCCCATAGATGTTCCAGCTTGTTGTTGAAAAAAATCCTCGTTCCACGAAAAATAGCTGTGGTACAAGGTAAAGTGAAGGAGTTCCAGAAGGAACACTTTGAGATCTTGTTTGATGTTATGGTTGATCAAAAAATGCCCCTGTTGTGTGGGATGGACGTATAAAGATAGCATACGTCAATGGTACAAAGGGTAATTTCCATAGTTTCATCCAACTTGGTATCATTCAAATTTGTTAGAAAATCGGTTGTGTCAAATAGATAAGTGGACATCTGTTTCACGAGTGGTTCAGATGCTGTCCAGGTATTTACCTGTGAGTTCATGGATTGAACTTGTTGAAACTATGGGTCAAAATGGCAGTTTCATCAGGTTCTTGTGAATTTTAGGTAGCATATGTAAACTCAGGCTCTTGGGGTGATCTTGGAGTAGGAACTTCTTGTCTTTTTCCGTGAGGGTACCCATCTCTACTGCTTTGTTTACAATAGTCTTCAATGTGTTGGTGAATGGTACGGTGGGATCATTAGGTAACATCAGTCGCCTATCCTCGTGCGAGCGACCGGGACCGCCGACTGGAGACTGCCCCTTGCCTACGCGCCAGGCTCCGCCCAGAAGGGACCCGACTATATTCGAAACTAACCTGACGGTAGTACTGCCGAATTCGCCCTAGACATCATCTGTGATAAGTCCTATTTACTCTTTCAGCCGGCGGCCCCCGCTTTGAACAGAATCCATCTGTGGTTTTCGCCCTAACCTAGAAAAGGTATATTTATCCCATACGGGCAGCAGACAAGGTCAGCATCCCCCTACTGTCCTCCACGATATCTCCCTCTTGATGTGAAGGGACTCTCAATTTTACTTATCCTTGCATTTTTCCCCCCGTGGGATTGACTCCGCCACATACAAGTGGGAACGGGATCCCAGCTATTTATCTACAGCAACACGATCTCCCCTAGGCATAAGCAAATTGCCTCCTACTGTGGTTAACCATACGCCAGGTCCTGCCGTTACCAATTTTCTATACGTGTGTGGTTCCTTCTTCTCTACCCCACTTTGCCCTGATGAAGGTGTTGCCCCGGACGGGGCCATACACCGAAACGCGCGTTGGCGTTTGTTCCCACTGAGGAACCTTCTGAACCAACCCGGACATTTGATCATCGGTCCCCCTGTCATCTGAAAATCATCTCTGCTTAGTGTTGTAGGATGCATGATGTGTGAATGTTTTTTGTAAGAATGTGAAGGGTATGTTAGTATGAAGTCAGAACCACCATTTAATTGTTGCCAAGATGTTTATTTATTTGGATGTATAACTTTTTATATCTATATACAATGATAATGAATTCATGAAAATAAAAAAAAAATATATTTTGATAAAAACTAACTTGTTATATGAATTGCTTGGGTTCAGGACAATTTTTATAATACAAAGGACCTCTCCTAGGCCATGAACTAAAATTATTGCGGGCAGGTCCCCTTTCCGTGTTTGATTGTTACTTTCCCCATCGACCTGCCCAAATTGATGTGGGGTCCCCCTCCGATTTGAAGCTGTCCAGGTATTTACCTGTGAGTTCATGGATTGAACCCCTTGTTGAAACTATGGGTCAAAATGGCAGTTTCATCAGGTTCTTGTGAATTTTAGGTAGCATATGTAAACTCAGGCTCTTGGGGTGATCTTGGAGTAGGAACTTCTTGTCTTTTTCCGTGAGGGTACCCATCTCTACTGCTTTGTTTACAATAGTCTTCAATGTGTTGGTGAATGGTACGGTGGGATCATTAGGTAACATCATGTAGGTGTTGCTGTCATATACATGCTCCTTGACACTTTGTAAATAATAGTCTGAAGCCATTATTACTAGTGCCCCACCTTTGTCCGCTCTACAGCATTTAATGTTCTGATTATTAATTATTTGGTTGATGGCTCGTGATTCCTTAGCATGATCACAACAAACTTATACATTTAGCTACTCTTTATTAAGTCCCTGCAGGCCTACATCCTGATCATTGATACACTTCTTCTATTCTCTTCTCTTTTATTATAGATTCCATACTTCCCCTGAAATGCATAGCGTTTTGAAATATACAACTTTTTTAAATGTATTTGTTTATTCCTCATATACCAATAATGGGCATTCCAGATGGGGAGACCCCCTCTTCACTCCAATGTTACGATGTTCCGCCCTCAGCCATTCGAAACAGAGGAGAGGGAGGGATAGGGGAAACCCCTTCAGTTTCCACTGTTTGCTTGCTCCACTCCAATCCTTTGTACATTGATGGCCCTTGGTTTGACTGGAGTCTAAGCACCAACAGTGCCCAGGTGAAATCATTGGAATACTCTCAGATTTGACTCATCTATTCCGTTATGCCACCAGGGCTGCCCAGATTTTAATCTGGCTAAGGCAATCACAGGCCATTTCTGATTCAGAATCCTAGATGATGTATTGTAAACATTACACAAAAGTAGGGGCATTGAAATATACAACTTAACAATTGTTTGGATCATACAAACTATAATGAGGATGAAATATTCATTATGAGAAAAAAGATGGAAACACTGAGCTGAGATGTGACAGTGAAAAAGAAGAAATATTTGTGAAAGATGAATAAACAAAGTTAAACTCAATTCTTTTGAATTCACATTTGTTTACACCGAACTTTAAATATTGTAGATTTCCAATTCTCCTAAAGGAGTGCAGTTGGGCCCACTTTTAAGCCTAACAGTTTAAACACAGTTTATCTATATATCGTTCACATATATGTATATAGGTGTTCAATGAAAGCTCAAAGTGACTACACATCCCAACATGCTGTATGAAGAAATTAAATATGCAATTGAACCCATGAGGGGTTTTTCAATCAATTAGCATGCAGTATAATAGGAGCGCTCTAATGCGTACAGGAGAAATGCCTCTGATGAAGTGGTACGTTGGCCAAAGAAACGTGTCAGGCAATACAATGAACTTGGATGGCTGGGGCGGGATGAACCCTGATGCTGAATGGCAGACGCACTGTCAAGCGCATCTTGAGAAGCTTTGGAGTTTGTTGAATAAAAAAAAAAATATATATATATATATTGACGGAGCGTGGGGATCACTAAAATCCACGCGTTCAGCCCTACCGAGGACAGAGGTATCCAGGTGGAGTGTTGGGGAGCGGAAGGGAAACAGGAGTTTAATTCTGGAGGCCACCAAAGACATTACACCTCCTCACTTTGGCAAGGTAATTCAGCGCACAGCAAGCAAGATCCCCGTACTTGCACTTTTCACGCAGGTGCATGATGGAAGCTGAAGTTCACAACTGCAGCTGCTGGTGACCGGACGGGGTCAGCTGACCTTCCTTGAAGAGGGGAGGACCTTAGAAGTACTAAAGGAGGAGTTTGGCGGCATATCAGTTCTTGCAACAGCGTCCGACGAAGGCTCTACATGCCGAAATGCATCACGCTAAGCAAATGGTCAAATAAAGTGTTTTCCTGAAACCTCCCCGTTGGGCCTCTGACTTCTTTGATGAAAGGGGTTATTGTGGCATATTTCGCGCTTGTTGGCGGCGTGAAGGGGCCCACACTCACCAATTGCTCCGTGGTTTGACCAACACTGTGGCAACACATTTTTGAACTTTCTCGAGGGATCGGGCACCACGCAGCAGCCTGGAACACTAGCTCAGGTGAGCGGCTCTGCCTGGAGCAGCGCAACATTGACGGAGCGTGGGGATCACTAAAATCCACGCGTTCAGCCCTACCGAGGACAGAGGTATCCAGGTGGAGTGTTGGGGAGCGGAGGGGAACCAGGACATTAATTCTGGAGGCCACCAAAGACATTACACCTCCTCACTTTGGCAAGGTAATTCGGCGCACAGCAAGCAAGATCCCCGTACTTGCACTTTTCAAGCAGGTGCATGATGGAAGCTGTAGTTCACAACTGCAGCTGCTGGTGACCGGACGGGGTCAGCTGACCTTCCTTGAAGAGGGGAGGACCTTAGAAGTACTAAAGGAGGAGTTTGGCGGCATACCAGTTCTTGCAACAGCGTCCGACGAAGGCTCTACATGCCGAAATGCATCACGCTAAGCAAATGGTCAAATAAATTGTTTTCCTGAAACCTCCCCGTTGGGCCTCTGACTTCTTTGATGAAAGGGGTTATTGTGGCATATTTCTCGCTTGTTGGCAGCGTGAAGGGGCCCACACTCACCAATTGCTCCGTGGTTTGACCAACACTGTGGCAACACATTTTTGAACTTTCCAGAGGGATCGGCCACCACGCAGCAGCCTGGAACACTAGCTCGGGTGAGCGGCTCTGCCTGGAGCAGCGCAACATTGAAGGAGCATGGGGATCACTAAAATCCACGCGTTCAGCCCTACCGAGGACAGAGGTATCCAGGTGGAGTGTTGGGGAGCGGAGGGGAAACAGGACATTAATTCTGGAGGCCACCAAAGACATTACACCTCCTCACTTTGGCAAGGTAATTCAGCGCACAGCAAGCAAGATCCCCGTACTTGCACTTTTCACGCAGGTGCATGATGGAAGCTGTAGTTCACAACTGCAGCTGCTGGTGACCGGACGGGGTCAGCTGACCTTCCTTGAAGAGGGGAGGACCTTAGAAGTACTAAAGGAGGAGTTTGGCGGCATACCAGTTCTTGCAACAGCGTCCGACGAAGGCTCTACATGCCGAAATGCATCACGCTAAGCAAATGGTCAAATAAATTGTTTTCCTGAAACCTCCCCGTTGGGCCTCTGACTTCTTTGATGAAAGGGGTTATTGTGGCATATATATATATATATATATATATATATATATATATATATATATATATATATATATATATATATATATATATATATATATATATATATATATATATATATATATTACCTACTGGCGTGTCGCCAGTAGGTATATATAGTTAGGATTTTTTGTCTATGGAACTTTTGAAAATTCTATGTCTAATAACTTTGGCGTTTGTGGACGGAATCGGCTGCAATTTTCAGGAAAATGGCACATTTTGTTTCTGAGCAGCCCCTGAAAATTTGGGGGGGTTTCGTCAAGGGGGGGCCGAGAAAAAAGGGGGGTCCCAAAACGCGTTTTTCCCATGTTAATTTCCATAGGGCCTTTGGCCTCACTTTTAGCTCTAACGGCTGAATGGATTTGCACGAAACTTGGCAAAATTGTAGAGACTGTTAGCCCGATGTGCCTTTGCTAGGTCTCAATATATGTGCTCCAGTGGATTTTGAGAAATTAACGTTCAAAACAAGATATATATCTGTAACAGCGCTCCGGGCTGCGCTCCGGTCCGCTTACTTTTCGCGAAACGGAACTTTGCGATGCGAAGCTGATTGGCTCCCCGGTGTCTGTCAACATTCTAAACAGTCCGGAGCGGCCGCCATCTTATCTCTCGGTAGGATCGAGAGAGAAGAAGAGGTGAAAAACGAAGGGGGAATTTAATGAAAGGGGGCAAGGTATACCCCTCTTGACCCCCTAGGAATGTTGTTGGGGTTATTAAAGGGTCCCGTGGGGAAAATAAAAAAATATATATTTTTCACGGTAGAAGCGCTTCCCGGGCCGTGAACTGGGCCGCAAACTGGTAGCGAAACGGGAATTCGCCATTTTGTGCTTCGTTTTAATTAAATTACTAGGTATAAGGGGGTGCGGGAGACGTATCCTAATCCCTTATGTTTTCTGAGGGTGGCCGAGGAGGCTCATATATGTTGATACATGTCTTCCAGCGGCTGTGCGTGAGCTTTTTTATTTTTTTTGCTGCGTGACGTCTGTTAACGTTCGATTCGATGGAAATCAGGAAGTGTTGACCGCTAATTTGTCAGTGCGATAAAATATTTTGTTATAAATGAATCCTTATTGATAAACATTGTCTGCGCCATCTTGCCTTTTTTCCAATGCCACAATTTTGTCATGCACGGCAGCCATTTTAGATGCCAGGCCGGTCCCAGGCTATCACCTAGCCCTGCGGATGTAGTTTATGGCCCCAGCTGTAGAGAATCCAGACATGCCTACCCTCCCGATTCAGGCGTGAGACTACTGATTTCAGTGCTAGTCTCCCGCCTCCCGATTCCTGCAAGCAAAAACCCGGGGGCATATTACCAACAACTAGCGATAATTTTTGTCTCTAACTTGTTTAGAGACAAAAATTATCGCCGCACATCGGCGATTTTTTTCGCAGATAAACCTTGCTATTAGCAAGGTTTATCGCAAATGCGATAAAAAACTGCCGCAATGCATGAATATCGCTGAAAAGTCAGCGATATTCATGCATTATCCAGCAAATGCTCTTAGCCATGTTATCCACCTCCCATTTGATAACATGGCTAAAAACTGCTCAGGGCAGGTGTTAGCTTTTGGAGATATTCGCGCTTAGCGCGAATATCTCCAAAATTTGGTAATAGGAGATAGCGATGTTAGGGACTGTTTCCAGTCGCTAACATCTTGGCACGCCCACTTTGCATGTCATTAGTGATAGATATCACTGACATGCAAAGCGGGGCCCAAGATGGTCGCTATCTCCTTTTAGCTGTCACTAACTGGTGCTAGCGACAGCTTGGTAATAGGGAGATCATTTTATCTCCGCTTTCTTGGCTTTTAAAGCCAAAAAAGCGGAAATAAAACCCCTTGATAACATGCCCCACAATTCCTCGGGGGTTTCAGCTGACAGGGCTTGGTATTGTGTCACGTGCTAATTCTTCCAGGAAACGTCAGAGGGTCGATGCAGGGGTTCTAGAAGGGGTGATAAACCATTTAAGCCTCATGAACAAGCGCATGGTCTTTTAAAGATCTGTGAAGTACTCGGGCGGCGGTGTGTGTGTGCCCTCTTTCAGGAGCCGGCGGGGGGGGGGGGGGGGCACTGCCAGCAACTTGCCAGGCCAGGCAGTGTTCAACACTTGCATCACCCTTTCTCTGCCTGTTATTGCGCTCCATGCTTCGGAAAGGTAAGAAAAAGAACGTGCATTTGAGTTTGAAATGTCCGATCCTGTAGCAGTACACTTGCAAAGCCCACACATGACAATAACCCGATTCAAGGCCCCATTCACCCGATTTTTTAATAATATATAGTACTCCAAAAAAGTAGGATTATAAAACTTTATTAACTTTTAAATATAACGAACGCAACAAAAACTGTAAATATATTTAAACATTTTTTGACAAAAAAAAAACAACAATGGTCCGAAGCAGTCTTTTGTGCGAATAGTCCCAAGGCAGCACAACGTGCTGAGTTGTGGACGGCACCCAGGTGAAGAACCATCCCTTCTTTAAACCCCATGGTGACCAACTAAGTGCAGGTTTTACATAAAGTAGTGTTTACCTAGAGTGGTGCTGTGTAGGACACTCTGAATGGAAATTAACCAGAACTATAACGATAACAACAACAACAACAATAATATAACTTTTATGCCCAAATTACGCAAACATTTAGCTAATCTGCTAAAGGGGGGAGTCGCCATTTCTTTTGATAATTTATTCACCCATCCTTAGCCTCTCTATTCTCCATTACAATGTGTTTCTTGCTGAAATTAACCAGAACTATAACCATAACAACAACAATAATATAACTTTATAGCTGGCAGACAAAGTGCATTCTCCCCCCGCCACACTGCATGCTTTACAAGGACCCAATCCCACATCAAACTCGGGAGTCGTACTTGATTTTCTGCAGTGTGCTGCTTGTTTATTAAAATTTAAGTTCTCTGGTCAATTACCTCATTGACCCAGCAATGTCTTTATTTATTCATACATATTCCAATACAGTATTTAAGAATAAACTTGCACTTATAATACAATATATACATTCACCGCCCATTCCACTGGGCCTTTTATTTGACTTCAGGGTTGCGCCAGAAGGCCACAATCCAGATCACCTGCTTCATAACATTAACCCTCTTCTGATCAACGGGGCCGCAGGTGAGGAAAGCGCCCACTTGGGCAACCAGCGGCCTCTGGGGGAGGGCTGAAAAGCCAAGGCCACCAGCAGGTCGGCCACAACTCTCCCGCCAGCCCAGAGTCCATACTGATTTAGCAAACCTGTTCAGAGTTAACTGTCTCTAGACAAGAAGTTCCCGTGGTATTCTTGTCCGGAACCCCGCTATTGCCCTAATTGAATCCTTATTAATAGGGATGGGTGGGTGGGTGTCTTCTCTTGGAGATGTCCGACTCCTGGATGATCAGCGGACAAAGAGGGGGCCTCTAGGTTGGTCGCGGGCTTTTAAGCCTCGCGCCCTACTAACGCTTCCGGGGCGTGCCTCGGCGTTTGTTCCCATTGGTCCTGACGCGACGCTCACTTCCGGGTCACGCAAACCGGAAGTGACCCGGCTCCGGGTCGGCCCTTTGGCTGCCACTAACGACGCCATTCCCCGATGGGGTTGGCGCCTTCCATAGCTGGCAGAAAAAGTGCATTCTCCCCCCGCCACACTGCATGCTTTACAAGGACCCAATCCCACATCAAACTCGGGAGTCGTACTTGATTTTCTGCAGTGTGCTGCTTGTTTATTAAAATTTAAGTTCTCTGGTCAATTACCTCATTGACCCAGCAATGTCTTTATTTATTCATACATATTCCAATACAGTATTTAAGAATAAACTTGCACTTATAATACAATATATACATTCACCGCCCATTCCACTGGGCCTTTTATTTGACTTCAGGGTTGCGCCAGAAGGCCACAATCCAGATCACCTGCCCCATAACGTTAACCCTCTTCTGATCAACGGGGCCGCAGGTGAGGAAAGCGCCCACTTGGGCAACCAGCGGCCTCTGGGGTAGGGCTGAAAAGCCAAG
Source organism: Lissotriton vulgaris (assembly GCF_964263255.1). NCBI lineage: Eukaryota > Metazoa > Chordata > Amphibia > Caudata > Salamandridae > Lissotriton > Lissotriton vulgaris. The sequence goes on along the minus strand of NW_028254877.1, from coordinate 95,176 downwards.
GCCACCAGCAGGTCGGCCACAACTCTCCCGCCAGCCCAGAGTCCATACTGATTTAGCAAACCTGTTCAGAGTTAACTGTCTCTAGACAAGAAGTTCCCGTGGTATTCTTGTCCGGAACCCCGCCACAGGACGAGGAGCTTACTGGCGGACTCGACCTCCCCCCCCTGCGCTCGAGGGCTTCGGAGACGGCTCCTAGAACTGTTTCTATGAATATCTCCATACCCGCCTCCGACAGGTGGACTCCGTCCTTTGCATATAGCTCCGGCCTTTCTGCCTGAATTAATTTATGGCGAATCGCTTTAATACTCGATATTTGCAAGATTTCCGCCACTGATTGGTTCAGTCTTTTGACGGATCTGTTTATTGCCTTCATGGGTGCGCCCGAGCCCACACGAGTCTCGGGATGACTTCTGACCACAATACTATAGTTTCTGGAAAAATGTTTTTGATTGCTGCTAGGGTAGAAAATAGGGACTCTTTCACTTCTCTCCTCCCATCCGGGATTATGTCGTTGCCTCCGCAGTGCAACACGAATACATCTGGCGAAGGCATGCCTTTTGCCAAAGCCGCTTTTACATCCCTCGGGACGTCCGCCAGGCGCTGCCCGCCTATCCCCACCCAATGATGGTCACAACCTCGCATCATGGTCACCCTGTCCCTGAGTGTCTTTTCGAAGTGCGCCCCGGCCCTGCGAATGAAGGAGTGGCCACACCAACAGATTTGGGTTCTTTTAGGGGAGGTACCTAAAGTAAATAAGAGTACAATGTGAAGAGATACTGGCAGCCGATTCTCACAAAGGACAGCAAGCGAAGATACATTAGACTAATTGTGGGCGGATGTAACGTTCATAACAAGATGATTTCCAGCGACCCAACCTTTTGATTACCTGCTCGGGTAGGCCTAGGCCAGCAGCCGTTGTCGCTGCTCCAATTCTAAACGAATGTGATGTAAATTTGGCCGGATCCACTCCGATCCGTGCTAAGGCCATTTTTACTACTCGAGTGAACTGGAACCTGGTAAGGGGCAACCCATTCTCATGAATTAAGAGTCTCTCGTCTGTTCCCTGGGGCCTGACTTGGAGAAATACCCTCAGCAAATTGACCGGACAGAAGGGCTCACCCTCTACTCTACCCAGTTGTAACCAGGTACCTCTACCCAGCGGATCCGTCTTCGATCTCCGCACCCTTAGCCGCAGGACACCTTTGGACTCGATTAGGTCAGAGCACCTCAGACCCCCTTCCTTATCCGATTTAGACGCCGGAAGTAATTCTGAAATTCGCAGCGCCCCGCAAAAAGCTAAGGTATAGGCCACCCGGAACAATTGTGTCTCATAGTGGGAGAAACAAACGAAGGGGAGAGCTCCTAAGATTCTTATCAGTTTTGCTACGTCTATCGGCCTCCTACAATCTTTCTCCCCGGGCGCTAGGCGCTCCCAACCTCTCATTGCTCTTCTAACTCTTTGATCTTTTGTCGGATCGGACACCCCCCGTAGCCCCGCATAAAATGCTAACGCCGACAACTGCCTCTTCATGAATGCTACCGACTTCGCTTGCTCTTTCTGCTGCACGATGAAACCTAATACACTCAGGGGGTCAAAGATGTCCGCTACGCCCACCCCCCTCAGGTATGCCATATACGACTCCCATGACCTCTGATACATACTCATAGTCCTTGGAGCCAAGGATGCAGCTACCAACTCGGGGGCTGTGGGGCACCAAACTTCCATAGCTCCGCTGGGAAGGCTGACATTGACGTCTCCGCCTGGGGCCAATGCTCCCGGAACTCTGTTAACTTAAAACGAGACAATGCATCAGCCGCTTTGTTTTCCACACCTGGAACATGTTTCGCAGTGAATTGGACATTATGGCTCAGGCATTGCAAAACTAATTCTTTCAACAACCTGAGTACCCAAGCACAGGTGGCCCTCTGGCTATTAATCACCATGACTACGGACATATTGTCCGACCAGAATATTATACTCTTGTTTGCCAGCAGATCTCCCCACAGGTGCAAAGCTACCACTATGGGGAAAAGTTCAAGGAAAGAAATGTTAGTAGTCAGGCCTCGCTCGATCCAGTCATCTGGCCAGCACTGCATACACCATTTTTGACCGAATATAGCTCCGAAACCAATACTACCTGCAGCGTCGGTGAATAGCTCAAGATCCGTATTAGAAGAACAGGCTGCTCGCCACAATACCGTGCCATTGAAGTCCCTCAAAAAACTTCTCCAAATCAAAAGATCCTCTCTAACCTCGGCCGAGAGCCTCACTCTGTGGTGTTTGGCCCGCAGTCCAGACATCGCCCTCGCTATACTCCTGGAGAAGGCCCTCCCATAGGAATGACCCGCAGAGCAAAGTTCAGTTGGCCCAGAAGAACCTGTAGCTGATGTAAGGTTACCTTCCTTGCCCCCAGGCAGCCATCAATAGCGGCCCTAAATGCATCGACCTTGAGCTTTGGCAGCCTGCACACTCCTGCTGTCGTATCAATCTCTATGCCCAGGAAGGTCAGACACGTGGTCGGGCCTTCGGTTTTTTCCGCCGCCAAAGGTACTCCGAGCGCCTCAGCCAAGCGCTGGAAGCCCAGCAGGGCCTTCCTGCACGACTGGGAACCCTCGGGACCCATGAACAGAAAATCGTCCAGGTAGTGGACTACAGCATGTGAGTTGTCCGAGGCCAGAAACTGCTCGACCGCCCATTCTAGGAACCTAGCGAAAGTCTCGAAAACTGCACAGGCAATAGAACACCCCATAGGCATGCACAAATCCAGAAAATAGTTACCGTCAAATGTGAAGCCCAAGAACCTGGTGTCGTCCGGGTGACGGGCAGTAATCGAAATGCTGATTCAATATCGGCTTTAGCCATTAGGCCTCCCTCCCCGAATGCCTGCAATTTCTCAATGGCCGTGTCAAATTTGGTGTACTTCACTGAACACAGGTCCGGGTCTAATTTATCATTCACAGAGAGCCCTGGGGGACTCGAAAGGTTATGGATCAGACGGAATTTACCCTCCTCCTTTTTCGGAACTAGACCCAAAGGGGAGCAAACCAAATTACGGGTAGGTGGTTCTGTGAAAGGGCCCCCAACCCGCCCCAATGCTACCTCCTTCATGATCTTCTCTCGAGCTGCCTCCATATTTCGCAACACTGAGCTCTGATTACGAGGTGGGACACTGGAAGGTGGGGCTGAAGACGGGATACGAAAGCCAATTGTAAAACCATGCAGTAGGAATTGAGCCTCCCCAAGATTATCGTATTTACTGAGGAGGTGTGTCAGGACATGCCGCTTAATTGGAGTTGGGAGTTTTGTCAGGGGTCTTAGCTGGCTTTCCTTTTGGGGCACTGTGGCTGGCTTGTTCTTTGGGGTTACCGGTTTTCTTAAAGCACCTAATCTCGGGATGGGAGGTACCCCCGCAGTAGGAACAGCAGTGTTTGAATTTACACAAGACCCCCCTGGTACACTCATTTCTATTAAACTGCCAGCAGGCCTGTTTTTTCTCACCGACCCCTTTGTCAGTCCGAAAGGACTGGCTCTGAGTTGAAGGTACTGGGGTAGGCGTTGAAGGAGTGGAATAAAAGACTGTATGCCACAAATTAATCTCCCTTTGGTCCCAAGCTATACCCGGGTGAACTGCCTTCATCTGCCTGAACATTTTATCGTATTTCAGCCACCCCTGGCCCGGAAACTCCGTTGCCGCTCCATGTATCAATGATATATAGCTCATCATTTGTGGGCTTAAAACAGGATATTTCTCAAGCATAACAGCGGCATATATTGCAAATCCCGTGATCCAATTCTTCATGGACCATTCTACCCATGATTTCTTCTGGTTGTAATCTCCCTCCTTTCCGGCTTTGGACTTTCCGGCCGCCACCCCCGCATTGATAAGGTCGAACACTTCTATGTATTCGCCTCTGAGAATCCTGTCCTTCATATCTGCTGGCACATGCCAAGTTATACCCGCGGATGGCGATAAGGTCATCGAGGAAGAACCGAACATTAGAGGGCTGAAAGCTAATAATGGGGAACCAGCTGGTTGCCCCCCAAACCCTCCATGCATCTGGCCATTAGAGGGACCCGGAACCTCACCCACGGCATTCGCCCTTGAGCCCTGACTTGGACATCCCAGATTAGTGAAAGCAGTCATCGCTAAGGGGGACCCGTGAGCTGTGTAAGCAGGAAACATTGAGCTTACCGGGCTGCTACCTATCGCTTGACCATGCGACCCATATAACTGCATCCCTGGTAACTGAGCGACCCCCCCGGGCTGAACCCAAACTTGCGATACTCCGCTACCCGGCTGTGCCACTACTGGCGGTAACATACCGTGCGGACCGGACCCCCCCACAGAAGTGACGGGGAACCCTCCTATCTGCGTAGGCCTAGTCGCCTCATACAGCCCATCTGGGTCATCTGGGTCGTTTTCTGCGCCCGAGTTCGAATCAATTGTCTCTGGTGCCTCCTCCTCACCTGGTGATATTGGTCGTGACTCCATTGGCCTAGCCCGCTTGCCTCTTGCCGAGCTTCTAAGCTTTTCTGGGGTCTGCTTCGCTCTTTTGCCTCTCCCCCTCTCCTCCTGAGAGTTCGCATCAGCTTTAGCCCCATCTCTCATGTTCTTTAGCACCCAGTCCATGCCCTTCTCTCTTGTGAACTCCAGCAGTTCGGTAAAGGCCAGGAATTCCTCATTCTTGGCTGCGGGTTGTTTACCTTTCGGTACCTTCTTCGACGGCATCCTGCACTTAAAGAAAACAATGTTAAAATTTATCGAGAGTCGCAACGACTTTTTTAGGCCCACCGCGCCGCGAGTGGGCCCGGGCCCAGGGAATCGAATGTTCGAGCGCCAGCGCTCGCCCTCCCCCCGGACACGAGGATTCACCGCAGCAAACCCCCCCCTGCCAACGATATTTAAAACAGAAACTAAGCACGAAAAGCTGTAAAATTAAGGGAATCTAGCACACACTGCAAGGCCCGCTAACCTAAACCACGAGTCGGAATAACTCTCGCTGTAGACTCGAACGCGATGTTCCCACAATGTCTTCTCTTGGAGACGTCCGACTCCTGGATGATCAGCGGACAAAGAGGGGGCCTCTAGGTTGGTCCCGGGCTTTTAAGCCTCGCGCCCTACTAACGCTTCCGGGGCGTGCCTCGGCGTTTGTTCCCATTGGTCCTGACGCGACGCTCACTTCCGGGTCACGCAAACCGGAAGTGACCCGGCTCCGGGTCGGCCCTTTGGCTGCCACTAACGACGCCATTCCCCGATGGGGTTGGCGCCTTCCAATGTCCAAATTACGCAAAGATTTAGCTAATCTGCTAAAGGGGGGAGTTGCCATTTCTTTTGATAATTTATTTATCCATCCGTAGCCTCTCTAATCTCCATTACAATGTGTTTCTTGCTGTCGCTAGCTGATGAAAAAACTAAAGTGATAACTTCCTCATCCTTATTTTGTCTTTCTTTGTTCCTTAAGATGTTATCTGTGTCAACCTCTTCCGAGAATGCTGATGCGTTAGGGATTTCCTTGTGTTTCTTAATAGCATTGGTGTCTGCACACTTCTTTGTCAATTCTGTGAACATGATAACTGCTTCATAAACAGACGATATCTTTGTTTAGTCATTAGTGTTAAGTGTGTCTGAAACTACAGTGCCCTTCTGTTTTTCTTTCTTCAGGCTCTACAGAGTTTTGTGTGTTGTTCTTTTGAGCGACAATTATTCCAGAGGTTTCAGGTTCACTTGTTTTGTCCTGCAGTGAGTTAACAGCTTTAGAGACTTCATGTTTATTTGCTATGTCCTGCTGTGCGTCAACTGCTTCAGAGACGTCAGCCTCATTTGTTATGTTTAACTAGATTCTGGACCTGCCCGGCCGCGCCCAAAATGGCTCCGGTGTAAATGGGACTCATAACTGCTTGTTGTGTACTGGTTGCCCAACCTTGATATCACGAGATACGTATGCAGTTTTGAAGCACATGGCGGAGGCTCGTCTGCTGTAGTGGGGCGCCCCTTTATCGTTTCAGTTGCCATTCCGCCCGCTTTTGCTACACTGTGCCTTTTCCGCCATTCAGCTGTTTACCGCCCGCTCTTACGGCTACAGCGTCTCGCTCACCATGTTGTTGAGTTGCTCCCACTCTTGCGGTGCAGCGATAGGCGGCTGCCACAGGACTCTTAAAATGGCGGCCGGCTCTTCGGATTTGGGCCTGGTCCAGTAAAATGGCCCTGGGACACCTTGGAACTCGGACGCTTGTCTGCCAGGGCTTGGGTTCCATTCTCGAAAGCGTCCCCTCAGCCTTGAAGATTCTACAAAAGTCTTGGGGGACCTCGACTCCCGCAGGCTTCCGGTGGGGAGCGGCTGCCATGATTGCTTGCGGAATGGCCATGACAGAGCTACGAGATGGTGGTGCTCTCATGGTGACGCCAGCTTCAGTCTGAAACATCCAGAAACAAGGTGGGGCTTTCATCGTTTGGGAAAAAAATGTTTTAATCCAATGAAAAGTGTTATTTTTAGGTCACATGACCTAGTCTTACATCATTAGGAAAACAAAAGTAAAAAGAACCAATGAAAAGTTTTAATAACAAGTCACATGACCTGTTATGCTTACGTTACGCGCTGCGCGGCGCGCTCTGGATCGTTTCCGGGAAGCTGCGCCTTGCGCACCGGAGCACTTCCGGGTGCGCTAACGCGGCGCGTCATATGACGCATTACGCGACAACGCAGGTCCAGAATATAGTCAAAATGTCTCCACCAACCAGCGGTCGGAATACAACCGCTTTCAGCAGTCCAAAAAGTTCTGTTAAATCGCAAGAGCGGGAGCAACTCAACTACATGGTGAGCGAGACGCTGTAGTCGCAAGAGCGGGCGGTAAACAGCTGAATGGCGGAAGAGGCACAGAGTAGCAAAAGCGGGAGAAATGGCAACTAAAACGGTAAAGGGGCGTCCCACTACAGCGTGTCTTCAGGTTAAACGGATTGTGGGACAAGGTCCAGAATGGAAGAGTCATCAAAAGGCAAAAAAATCTGCCGGACCCCGGGAGCCGGCCGCCTATGTCGGGGGCGATCTCAGGCCACACCAGGGCAACACGACTTGGGGAGGGGGCAGGAGCCAAGCGCCCCCTCCCAGTCCGCGCCATCTCACCGCCCCTCGGGGGCCTCCGTCAAGCGGTTTAGGGAGGCACCGTATCACATTGTTTTCTAATGCAGTCAGGTCCACAAACGGACCCCACTTACTTTGAATAGTGAAGCTGCAGCAGGTGCAAATAAGGTTTAGACAGTGTTACAAGCGCTGCTTAGAACTCTGAAGTATGGCACTCTACATCCAGGACTTATGCCATTTGTGTAAGGCAGTGACATCGAAGCAACTCAGGGACCAAAAGCATGAATGAACACTCACGTATGAAAATCTTATTTGGGGAAGGGGATCCAAACGCCCCCTCCCAGTCCGCGCCACCACACCGTATGTAGAAAATCTGAAGCCATCGTTCTACAAACTCTCAACCAGCCTTGGATGGAAAAATCTTAAAGAATGTACAAACTGAAAACCAGTTTTTGTCTGCATAGAATCAGCAGCAACGCTTGCTATTAGTGTATGAGTTTCATGTTCGATCGATTGAGCTAGCCGGATCGGGCAACAACAAGTATAAAATAGTTATGTAAATAGTTATTTAATAAAATGTTTTACCCTGTTACTTTGCTGGTGTGTTGTATCTATTTATAATATTTGGATAGGGTTTGTTGTTATTTTGGGCGGGGTGGGTGGCGGAGTCGAGCTGTCGTGCAGCCATCATGGTGTGGAGCTCAGTTCATCTCACTATTTTCGTATTTCTCATGAAGGGTTGTTCCTAATGTTTGTATTTTAGCGAGGTCAAAAAGAGATCCAATTAGTGGTCTACTGATTTTGCTCGATTACTTTTATTTTTTTACACGATTTTTCACTATCTGCAAAGACTAAACAGAGTATTGCGACTTTGTGCTTGTTTGTAAATAGAGAATGATCCAAAGAGAACCAATTCTAAAACAGTAAATGCTTGGATAACAATCAATCAAATGGAGAGACAAGCAGGTACGACGGATTACAACGGGGGTAAAGGTCTGCGTTAACTACCCTTCACTATCTGCAAAGAGAGAGTACTACTAAGAGAAAAGAGGGGAGGGGGGGGCAGCGTTCAAAGCACATCAGCGTGCATAAACACGAAAACGTTTTTACCTATCACATACTTGACATTTGACAGCTTTTGATATTTGCTATTAAAAAACCATTGAAATTCACAGAAAAAACCATAGGTTATAGTCCATATATAGTTAGGAATTTGCATTTACAAAACCTTGAAAATTCACTGAAGAAACCATAGGTTATAGACCATAGATAGTTAGGAATTTGCATTTACAAAACCTTATTTTACTCGCATAAAACCATTGAAATTCCATATATAGTTAGATGCGCTAACTATATATCGCGCACCCGCAATCCACTGCTGTTATGTCACATATTACATCATTCATGACATGGTCAGTGACATCACTGATGATATCACGGATGACATCTCAAATGACATCACTGATGACATCTCAAATGACATCACTGATGACATCTCAAATGACATCACTGATGACATCACTGATGACAACACCCAGTGACTATATGTTTCTGTAAAGTTAAAATATGTCTTTCATATTGAAGAATGAGTAGATGTATAAGTGTCTGGATGAAGGATTTAGTAGGTGCATGACTGACTGTATGAGAGAATGATTAAATGTGTCTCACTGAGTGCATGGGTTAGTGACTAAAGTGTCTTAATATGGCAATCATTATATATGTTGTTCTGTAAACTGCTGCATGTTCAAATCAGTAGCTATATCAGTAACTATATGGGTTATTGAATGGTTGCCCAAGTATTTGTATGGGAGACTGAATGTGTGTGTGGGTGGCTGGGAGGTGTGTGACTCTGTGCATAGATGTGTGAGCAGTTGATTCATTATATGTATTGGTTCAAAAGTGCATGTGGAAACAGCTGTATGGGCGGTTCACTGTCTGCCTGAGTGTATTGGTGAGTGAATGGATTTCTCAGTGCTACATGTCAAAGTAAGTACATATGTAAAACACAGTACATGTGAGAGTTGACATATATAAATAACTGTGCATAAGAGGCAGTGAATGTGTGAGTGGCTGTGTGGATCATTGTGAACTTGTATCAGGGATTGTATAAGAGAGTAAATATGTGTTAGTATATGTTTGAATAAGTAAGGTGTGTATAACTGTATAGTTGAGGAAATGGAGGTGTGATTGATTCTTTGCATGACTGACTAGGTGTGTGAGTAACTCCATGGATAAGTGACAGTCTTTGAGTGTCTGTTTACACCGATTGTATCTAAGGTTATATTAGAGTCTGTAGAGGTTCATCGTATTATCACATGAATGATATCAACAGTGATGTGATCATTAATGTTAAATGAGATGTCATCAGTGATGTCATCAGTGATGTCATTTGAGATGTCATCAGTGATGTCATTTGAGATGTCATCAGTGATGTGATCAGTAATGTCAAATGAGATGTCATCAGTGATGTCATCAGTGATGTCATTTGAGATGTCATCAGTGATGTCATCAGTGATGTCACTGACCATGTCATGAATGATGTAATATGTGACATCATCAGCAGTGGATTGCGGGTGCGCGATATATAGTTAGCGCATCTAACTATATATGGAATTTCAATGGTTTTATGCGAGTAAAATAAGGTTTTGTAAATGCAAATTCCTAACTATATATGGTCTATAACCTATGGTTTTTTCAGTGAATATAGCTATATATATATATATATTACCTACTGGCTATCGCCAGTAGGTATATATAGTTAGGATTTTTTCTCTATGGGACTTTTGAAAATTCTATGTCTAATACCTTTGGCGTTTGTGGACGGAATCGTCTGAAATTGTCAGGAAAATGGCACATTTTGTTTCTGAGCAGCCCCTGAAAATTTGGGGGGGTTTCGTTAAGGGGGGGCCGAGAAAAAAGGGGGGTCCCAAAACGCGTTTTTCCCATGTTAATTTCCATAGGGCGTTTGGCCTCACTTTTAGCTCGAACGGCTGAATGGATTTGCACGAAACTTGGCAAAATTGTAGGGACTGTTAGCCCGATGTGCCTTTGCTGGGTCTCAATATATGTGCTCCAGTGGATTTTGAGAAATTAACGTTTAAAAAAAATTATATATCTGTGACAGCGTCCCAGATAGCGCTCCAGATCGCGTACTTTTCGCGTCACGGAGCTTTGCGTAGCGAAGCTGATTGGCTCTCCAGCGTCTGTCAACATTCTAAACAGTCCGGTGCGGCCGCCATCTTGTCTCTCGGTAGGATCGAGAGACTAGAAGAGGTGAAAAACGAAGGGGGAATTTAATGAAAGGGGGCAAGGTAGACCCCTCTTGACCCCCTAGGAATGATGTTGGGGTTATTAAAGGGTCCTGTGAGGAAAATAAAAAAAAATTGATTTTTCACGGTAGAAGCGCTTCCCGGATCGCGAACCGGGCCGCAAACTGGTAGCGAAACGGGAATTCACCATTTTGTGTTTTGATTTAATTAAATTACAGGGTATAAGGGGGTACGGGAGACGTATCCTGATCCCTTATGTTTTTTGAGGGTGGCTGAGGAGGCTCATATATGTTGATACATGTCTTCCAGCGGTTGTGCGTGAGCGTTTTATTTTTTTTGCTGCGTGACGTCTGTTAACGTTCGATTCGATGAAAATCAGGAAGTGTTGACCGCCATTTTGTCACTGCGAGTAAATATTTTATTTGTTATAAATAAATCATTATTGATAAACATTGTCTGCGCCATCTTGCCTTTTTTGCAATGCCACACTTTTGTCGAGCACAGCAGCCATTTTAGATGCCTTGACCAGACCCACTGTCTGCACCCTCGCAAGCATCTCCCCCACGCACTGGTCACTCCCGCTCTCTTTTTCATGTATGGGCTAGAAACCTCCTCCTATCTGCGCTGTTCTTCTCTGAGAATCACACCCTGTGCCCGCCCGACACCTGCCTTTCACCCTATTCACTACTGCACCCTCTGACACTCCTCTTCCTCTGTGTCCGATTGTCTAGGCCTGTCCCAGGCTATTACCTAGCCCTGCGGATGTAGTTTATGGCCCCAGCTGTAAAGAATCACCCCTCTTCAAAGAAGTTACAGTAGATCAAGGCCCCCACCCGATGAGATCCGTCACACTACACGCGTTCCTGCAATCTGATAACCATCCTGTATTGTGATTGGAGAGGGGATTCTCACTGTGAGGGTGTGTGGGACCGAGCCTGAAGCGGAAGATTCCAGGGATGCCTTTTTGTACATCAAAGTCTTCACAATTATGTGTCACATTAAAAAAAAAGTAGAAGGAAAATAACACTTTAATAACTTATAAATAAATACATCGCAACAAAAACAGTAAACACCTTAAAACATTTTTTATTAAAACAGAAGCAACAATGGTTTATGACATGGAGAACAGTAGTGATATCCTGGGCGGGTGATGGAACTGGGTTTTTTAATGGAAAAACATCTACAGAGAAAACTATTGGTAAATTATACTTCTCCGGAAATATTAAACTCACAAATGTTTCATTTGTATAATCGTTTTATGAACATGTACATTAAAAAACTAAAAGAAATGCCAAGAACGTCCCATGTGAAAGTGAATTTTATTTGGCAATTTTTTTCTTTTCCTTCTCATGAAAAGAAAGTTAAAGCCAGGTTCGTTACCTGCGTCATCTGCAAAAAAAAAACTGTCGAGAGGGACTGAAAAAAAATAGCGCTATGGTAATCATACCATGCATCGGCACATGGAGAGGTGGCAGCCTCTTAATTATTCTAAAGCACAACTTCGAGATTTGGGGGATAACCCCCGACCGGCAAAAACATCCACCAATGACTTAGCAATAAGTGAGTCAGAGGCAAGGGAAACGGTCCCAAATCTGGAAAAGAACTTTGGGCAGATGAGATTGACTTGTGTAGCATGTGGAAAATTAGAACTTAATATCAATTCATTGTCCGAATGTGTAATCAGTACAAGTCCCATGTCAATTTATTTTTCGAACGTATAATCAATACCCATCCCGGATCAATTCATTGTCCGAACATATAATCAGTCTTATCCCACATCAATTCATCTGCTAAAAACTGCATACATATCTCATGATATCAAGGCTGAGCAATCGGGGCACAAAAGTTTCATTTGTACCGGCGCCATTTTGGGTGAGGTCAGGAAGGTCCAAGTATAGTCAAAATGTCTCCACCAACTCGTGGTTGGACCGGGACCTCTTTCGGCAGTCCAAAAGTTTTCGTTGAAGGGTAGTAGAGGGGACTGGCGACATGAACCATCAGTCAAAGATGGGTGGGAGGCAAAAATCTCGCCTACCGGGTCATACTGGTGTCCCACCGGAACTGATCAAGTTGGTAGTCTTGCAGGATTTTGGTGATTTCAAGACTGAGGCCGGCGCAGGCATAAGCGTGCCAACGTCCCGCGGCTACGTCGTGGTCGTTCCGTGGGTGATCATGGCAGTCATTCCCCATCGGGGGTCGGGGGCCCCCGTGGCTCTTATAGAATCTTCAAAGTTGAGGAGAACGTTTCTGGATGCAGGACTCATTTTGTAGTTGAACTTAGAAGCGCTGTTGCACCGCAACAGTGGACGAGTCCTCCGCTGGGGGAGCGGAGCATCATTGCCTCGCAATAGTGGACGAACCCTTTTGTTGGGTGAGTGGAGTGTCGCTGCATCGCAAGAGTGGACGAACCCTTTTGTTGGGCGAGTGGAGCGTCGCTGTATCGCAAGAGTGGACGAACCCTTTTGTTGGGCGAGTGGAGCGTCGCTGTATCGCAAGAGTGGACGAAACCTTTTGTTGGGTGAGTGGAGCGTTGGGGGTGCAGCTGAGGGGCCCCCACCTGGGGGGGGTGGAAGAAGCGCTGTTCTCGCCGCCTCTCCGTCCCAGCGCACCCCACGCCGACACCTGGCGTTGATATCCGTGATGTCCGGACCAGGCGATAAGAGGGGGGGGGGTCGGAGGCAGAGGCAAGACATCCCCCCCTGTGGCCTGGAGGGCGCCGCTTCAGGCCCGAACGGGGAGCTCATATCAAGCCGGGTCCAGACCAGGAGATACGAGGGGGGGGGTCGGTGGCATATGCAAGACATCCCCCCCGTTGTCGCAGTGATGATTTTAGAAAGAAGAAGAATCCCGTCGGCTTCGGCTCCTCTCCTGGCCCACCTTACGGGATGACCTCCCCAGCCGACGGCTGCCAGCAGGACTCGCCCTACACGTGCCGAAGGCCTCGTCTTCCGGATGGGCGTAGCCGCGAACCTGTTGCACTTCGGGAGTTTCCGGAATGGGGCTAGGTATCTGCTGATTTGTATTTATTTCATGTTAACGTTATTGGGCGTGGCGGGCGGTGGGACGGACATGCTTGGAGCAGTGGGGGGGTGGCGGAGCCTAGCTACCTCGTGGCTGCTGTAACGTCAAGCTTGGCTTCTTTCACCATTTTCATGTTTCTTATTTCTAGCGAAGTCAAAAACTCATCAGAGGCCTACTGATTTTGTTCGATTTCTTTCCTTTCCTTTTAAAGTGTGTTTCATGCTAAAGTTTCGGTTTAACAGGATACAGGGATTACTTCGTATTTTACATGTGTCTTCTTTATTAGGGTTTCTCTCCGGTTGAGTCAGATGATGTACCTCTAATAAATGGTCCGGGTGGAAGTAGTTTCTCAATCAGTGGGGAGTGACAGATTACAACGGGGGACAAAAGTCTGCATTACCTATCCTTCACTATCTGCAAAGGGAGACAGAATATTTCTATTCTTCTCTGTTTGTAGACAGGGAATATCTCAATCAGCAATAATCGATAAAAAAATAGTAGGATTATAACACTTTAATAACTTATAAATATATACATCGCAACAAAAACAGTAAATACCTTAAAACATTTTTTATTAAAACAGAAGCAACAATGACAACTAACAGTAGTGATATCCTGGGCGGGTGATGGAACTGGGATTGTTAATGGAAAAAGATCTACAGAGAAAACTATTGGTGAATTATACTTCTCCGGAAATTTAAAACTCACAAATGTTTTATTTGTGTAATCGTTTCAGGTCAAACGGATTGTGGGACAATGTTCACAGTGGAAGAGTCACCAAAAGGCATTTGGATCGATGTTGCAGCAGGCTGTCATGTATATAGTTATTTAATAAAACGTTTTACCCTGTTACTTTGCTGGTGTGTTGTATATATGTATAATATTTGCATAGGGCTTGTCGTTATTTTGGGTGGGGTGGGGTGGGCGGCGGAGTCGAGCTGTCTTGCAGCCATCATGGTGTGGAGCTAAGTTCATCTTACTAGTTTCGTATTTCTCATGAGGGGTTGTTCTTAATGTTTCTATTTTAGCGAGGTCAAAAACAGATCCCATTAGTGGCCTACTGATTTTGCTCGATTCCTTTTGTTTTTTTAAACTATTTTTCACTATCTGCAAAGACTAAACAGAGTATTGCGACTCTGTGCTTGTTTGTAAATACAGAATGAACCAAAGAGAACCAATTCTAAAACAGTAAATGCTTGGATAGCAATCAATCAAATGGAGAGAGAAGCAGGCACGACGGATTACAACGGGGGCAAAGGCCTGCGTTAACTACCCTTCACTATCTGCAAAGAGAGAGTACTGCTAAGAGAAAAGAGGGGGGGGGGGGGAAGGGGGGGGCAGCGTTCAAAGCACATCAGCGTGCATAAACACGAAAATGTTTTGACCTATCACGTACTTGACATTTGACAGCATTTGATATTTGGTATTAAAAAACCATTGAAATTCACAGAAAAAACCATAGGTTTTAGGCCATATATAGTTAGGAATTTGCATTTACAAAACCTTATTTTACTCGCATAAAACCATTGAAATTCGCATATATAGTTAGATGCGCTAACTATATATCGCGCACCCGCAATCCACTGCTGATGATGTCACATATTACATCATTCATGACAAGGCGGGTGCTTACCGCCGAAACGCGTCAAGTAGCCTAAATGAGAGAATAAATTTATTTGGAATCAACTAAATTTCACGGAGTCAGTGCCTTACTTGGATGAGAAAGTTTGGAGTGTTCCAGATATATATATATATATATATATATATATATATATATATATATATATATATATATATATATATATATATATATATATATATATATATATATATATATATATATATATATATATATATATATATATATATATATATATATATATATATATATATATATATATATATATATATATATATATATAATATATTACCTACTGGCGATCGCCAGTAGGTAGTTATAGTTAGGATCTACTTTCTATAGGAAATCCTCAACATTCTATTGGGGAAAAGTTTGGCGCCGGTGGACGAATCTTCGCAACTGTCTCCAAGAAAATGGCCCGCTCTGCTCCGCTACTTCCCTGAAAGTTTGGGGGGGATTCGTCAAGTGGGGGCCGAGATAAAAGGGGGTCCCAAAACATGTTTTCCCCATGTTAATTTCCATAGGGCGGTCGGTTTCACTTTTAGCCCGAACGGCTGAATGGATTTCCACCAAACTTGGCAAAATTGTAGGGACTGGTAGCCCGATGTGCCTTTGCTGTGTCTCAAGATATGTGCTCCAGTGGATTTTGAGTAATTTAGGTTCAAAACAATATATACATCTATGGCAGCGCCCCGGTACACCCACCGGGGTGCGTACCGGGCGCGCCACGCGACTTGCGTGTGAAAAGCTGATTGGCTCTCGGGTGTCTGTAAACATTCAAAACAGTCTGGAGCAGCCGCCATCTTGTCTCTTGGTAAAATCGAGACACAAGAGGTGGGAAAAACAAAGGGGGGAATTGACCATAAGGGGGCAGGGTAGACCCCCTGACCCCCTAAGTTTGATGTGGGGGCCATTTTTTTTTCGATTTTCAAGGGGGGAGTGCCTGGTACGCGCAGCGGGGAGCGCACCCGGGAGCGTACCATGAGGAAAAAAGAATGACAGACTTTCCAAAAACTGTATGTTTATTAATTATTCTTTTTTTTATTATTATTCAGTACTAACATGTAGGTACCAATGCAGAGTCTAAAA
Source organism: Lissotriton vulgaris (assembly GCF_964263255.1). Taxonomy (NCBI): domain Eukaryota; kingdom Metazoa; phylum Chordata; class Amphibia; order Caudata; family Salamandridae; genus Lissotriton; species Lissotriton vulgaris. The sequence continues at coordinate 79,078 of NW_028254877.1, read as the reverse complement.
TTGAATATACACCGTCTCCTCAGTAGATATCTTGGATGTTGTTACAGAAGTTATTGTGGTATATGGAATTCATACCATAGTCTGTCAGGAAAGCAGAAACAACATGGAGGCAGGAGATGATAAAGAGATGTTAAATACACATTGGAGATAATATAGTGGGAGAATGGAAGTTCTCCCACTATAGTTCTGAGCAAAATTACTATGTTACATAAAAAAGTTGCACAGTATATTTTAAGTCTCACTTTATATTATATCTATTTTGGTACTATTTCATAATTTACATATAAAAAAGAATAATGTCTCATACAATTTTAAATTTTTAAATTAAAATTTTTTTGCTGGGATTTTTCAAAATCTAAAAGAATTTCCAACATTAATTCATCTGGTATGTCCTCATTTGGATTCCATGATTCAATTTCTTCTACACAATTAATTAAGTCTTAGTCCAGAGAGTGATCCAAAAAGTCTATTTCATCTTTGTCTTCCTTAGGATTGTTTTCCATATTAATTTCAAATGAAATATTAATTTTATTTTCTTCTCCTTCCATTTTCTTGCTGTAAATTGCATTAAAAATAAATTTATCAGTAGAGATAGGGCACTGTTGGGTTTAGGATCAGACAGGTACTTGTGAGTTTTTAACAGTGAAGTTTTGCGCCGGGAAACCCTTTGTTGGGTAGCTGTGCGCCCTATAAATGAAAGAAATAAATAAAATAAAATAAAATAAATAAAAAATAAGTTATCTTTGGGCAGTGTTTGGTTTCAGGCAGGAAGTAGAACTATTGAAAAGTGCCTGTGATGAAGCCTAAGTAAATTCATAATTATATCAGAGAAGCCTAACTCAATCCATAATTATAACAGTGAAGCCTATCCCAATCTCTAACTCCTACAAAGGGACAGTATATAACTATCTGAACACGTTTTGTCAAATTAACTTAAAGTGCACAACATAGTTCCCCTTCAAAAATATTAACTTACCTTTTTAAAAGCAGTTAAATTTTTCTGGGAAAATTCTTTTGAAATGCCCTCAGGTACTATTGGTCAAAATGGCTGTGTTTCCCTCTCATTTTTCATATATATTCATGTACATAACCAATCAAATGTCAGCACATAAAAGTAAAAAATGTAAGTAACATTTTAATTGGTTGTAAATTCTAACACTTTCATATGTGTTTTTGTCATGTAATTTACCTCAGGATATTTAGACAGAGATACAGCCTAAATGCGTCAATGGAATTTAACAGAATTTGGGAAAATGGTAGGGACTGGTATGTAGTAGGGCCTATTCTATATTTGGTGAAAGTCTGTTCAGTGGTTTTTATGTAATTTCATTTCCCACATTTTTTTTGGGAGCGCCTACCGGTGCGCGCCCCGGTACGCGCACCGGGAGCGCTATGGGAGTCCGCCATTTTGTGTTTCTGTAGAATTGAGACACAAGATGGAGGACAAACAACGTTGGGAATGGGTAGAAGGGGGCATGGTAGACACTTCCTGACCCTCTAGTTTTTCTGAGGGGAGTTTAGGAGGGGCATTTATGCCAAAATAAAAAAAAAATATTTTTTAAATTTCGCGGGGGAGCGCCCGGTACGCGCACCGGGGAGCGTACCCTGGTGAAAAATAGTGAAAAAAGTTAGAAAAAGATAATTGTTTTGAGAGATCAGAAGTAGAGTAGCTCTGAAAAGAGCTTTTGGGTTCTGTGGCTGATTTAGGTACCTACAAGTAGGTTCCAATGCACAGTCTTAAATTCAGGAGGAATATTCTATTCCCCTCATCTGAGAAGTGCACACCTTCTCCTCTGTAGATGTCTTGCATGTTGTAACGCAAGTTATTATTGTATATTGAACCCATTCCACAGTCTCTCATGTAAGCAGGAACAGATTTATTCACATGTTTCCGTGCTTTCTCAAATTGTGGACAAAATTGGTTGGACCAGTTCCATTTCTGTCTTTGGCATATATTGGAATATACCAAGGCAGTTTGTGGAAAAAGTGTCATCAATTGATCAAAGGTGTCCTTTAAAAGCATTTCCAGACCAACCCCAGTCATAGTGCCCAAGTCATTTCCACCACAGTGCAGTATTAAGAGATCAGGGTTTGGCAGATGCAAAAAGGTTTTCACCAATGGTATCAATTGGTGACATCTCAATCCTCTCTGGCCAATCCACTTGATTTCCACATTTGATAAATCAAGGTTGTGAAAATTTCGGCTAGCTGCATACCTTTGAACCCAGTGGATGTAGCTATGTCCAATAATCCACACAGAATACATGATGAGAGAAGGTTCTGGTGCAGTCAGATGAAGTGTGGGAATGAAATGGCAGTTGGAACAGTAGGAGTTAACAAAAAATAATTGTGGAGTTTCCCTGCTCTTGAATCACAGGCAATGATTGGTGGATTCAGATAGTTGAAAACTGAAAGTTAGGGTGCATGGTTGTGTTGTGTGAAAGAAGCAATTTGAATGGTTAAGAAAAAGTCACTAAAAGCAATAATGCCCTGGATAAGCTGGTGTATTGAGAGGTCAAACATCCTTGCTGACTTAATTTGCAACATTGTAGAATAAACTTTTGAACCTGAGAGTTCAGTTAGGCGGGAGTTGCTATGGTAACAGATAGAAAGGTCTAAGCGGGGGAAGGGTGTTTGTTTGAAAAAAGTGAGGGAAGAGTTTTGATTGGTTGAAATGAGGCATATGTGTGTAGAATTAGAGGTTTTCTCTGCCAGTCTTGGTTTCAGTGTATTGAGTGCACACCTTTTGCTCTGCTAAAGAAAAATTGGTGTGTGTGTCTGACACTGTTCTCAATCTCCCAAAGCATTTGTAAAAGTAAGTAATGATTTATTTAATTTAGATAGACACTTGTTTGCTCCATGGAGAAGATTTGGAATCAGATAGTGAAGTTTCAGTAGTAAAATTGAATGCTTGTACATAGGACTTGTGCTGTGTTTGTAAAAAGTTATTTAAAAAACGATTTTGGGGTAAATGGATGGCTTATATTTTTGAGAAGAAATTAATAGTGTCTGCCTCTGTAAAGAAATATTTTTGAATGTTTTAGAATTATGTCACCTGCGTTATCTCAAATTAGGTAGCAGATTGAGATTTTTTCTTGTTGGTTTGTGGCATGTTTTTTGGAAATGCTTGATATTAAAATATGCAAGATAGAGGATTTGTCTTTTGTGAAACAGTGAGGTTTCAGTAGTGAAATTGAATGCTTGTACATAGGACCTGCGCTGTGTTGGTAAAATGTTATTCAATAAACGATTTTGGGGGCAAATCAATGGTATTTACATTTGGGCCCTATTTTTGATTGGCTTGTGCCGCAGGTGCGTCACTTTTAACATGGGAAAAAAATGACGCACCGGTGGTGCAAGGCTTTCAAAAATAAGGCCCTGAGTTTCTTTGCTGTTGGTTTGTGGTATGTTTTTTGGAAATGCTTGATATTAAAATATGCAAGATAGAGGAATTGTCTTTTGTGAAACAGTGAGGTTTCACTAGTGAAATTGAATGCTTGTACATAGGACCTGCGCTGTGTTGGTAAAATGTTATTCCAAAAACGATTTTGGTGTCAAATCAATGGTATTTACATTTGGGTCATATTTATGATTGGCTTGTGCCGCAGGTGCGTCACTTTTACCATGGGAAAAAAATGATGCACCGGTGGCGCAAGGCTTTCAAAAATAAGGCCCTGAGTTTCTTTGCTGTTGGTTTGTGGTATGTTTTTTGGAAATGCTTGATATTAAAATATGCAAGATAGATGAATTGTCTTTTCTGAAACAGTGAGGTTTCAGGAGTGAAATTTAATGCTTGTACATAGGACCTGCGCTGTGTTGGTAAAATGTTATTCCAAAAACGATTTTAGTGGCAAATCAATGGTATTTACATTTGAGTTATATTTATGATTGGCTCGTGCCGCAGGTGCGTCACTTTTAACATGGGAAAAAAAAGACGCACCGGTGGCGCAAGGCCTCTATAAATAAGGCCCTGAATTTCTTTGGTGTTGGTTTGTGTATTCCTTTTTGATAATGCTTGCTATTAACATTTGCAAGATAGAGGATTTGTATTTTGTGAAACAGTGAGGTTTCACTAGTGAAATTGAATGCTTGTACATAGGACCTGCGCTGTGTTGGTAAAATGTTATTCAAAAAACAACTTTGGGGGCAAATCAATGGTATTTACATTTGGGCCTTATTTATGATTGCCTTGTGCCGCATGTGCGTCACTTTTAACATGGGAAAAAAATGACGCACCGGTGGCGCAAGGCCTTCCTAAATAAGGCCCTGTGTTTCTTTGCTGTTGGTTTGTGTCTTTCTTTTTGATAATGCTTGATATTAAAATATGCAAGATAGAGGAATTGTCTTTTGTGAAACAGGGAGGGTTCAGCAGTGAAATTAAATGCTTGTACATAGGACCTGCGCTGTGTTGGTAAAATGTTATTCCAAAAACGATTTTGGGTGCAAATCAATGGTACTGTCTAATCCTTGTCAATAATGTAAAACCAATTCATGTGCTCAAAATATTTTTTTAGAATAATATTTAAAAAACAGAGATAAGGTTATATGTATAAGTATTATATTGTTTATATTGTTTACTTATTGTCATTGCTTTGTTGTTTGATAATAGTGGTCTATAATGTGCTTTTTTTTTACCACAGATTTAAATCAACATTTCAATATTAAGGCAAAATGCCCACAAGCCAGAGGAAAAGGAAAGATGCTATGTGAAAAAAAACAAAAAGAGCAAAGCAATTAAAACAGTGTCCTACAACAAATACTACAAAAAATGCGAAAAAAGCTTCTGGTAAGACAACAAAGTCCTTTCTTCGGAATATTTATAGATAAAAAAAAAATGTAAATATACATGTCAGTTTACAGAACGAGACAGCAAATTTGAAGAGCAAGGAGAGGTCTCCCCAAAATCTTACTACTGCAGCAGGAGACAATATTATTTATAGGAATAGAAGACAAAATGAATTTAGGGACATACGTAAACGAATGTTTCGCAATAGGGTAGTTTTAAATTTATTAAAAAACATTAAGAAAGGTACACAGAGAGCTGCTTTTTATAAGAAAAAGAAAAATGTAGAGAAGATTGTTGATCAAGCTTTTGAAGTTAAGAACAAATTATTTATTTTAGTAATCAATAGAATTAGGACACTTAACAAGACAATTGATGTTTTCAAATCAAACAGTAGATTCAAATGAGTAATTATTCGAACTAATTTTTGTAAAGTTTTTTCTGGAGAATGGATGCATAGTTCAAGTTGTGAGCCATTTTTTAATGAGGAGAGTTACTTCCAGGAGAATTATTTCATGCATGTAGTTGACAACAGTGGTCGAGCAAATGAAGTGAAAGATGGTTGTCCAGTTGAAAAAGAGAAACTTGTGTCTAGAGATGTAGAAGAGGTATTAAGTGATGAGGTTTTAGGAAGACGTACTAAGGGTCCAGTGTACAATTGGAAATGTAGTAGTATTTGTAGTGTGCCACAGGATTCTATCGATGTGCTTCGTAATTTCTTACGGAAATATAGTACGAAAAGTCTAAAACAAAAAATGAAGATATTGCAAGACTTAGATCCTTGCAGAGTGAGAGAAAACACAGGTTTGCATGGACATTCATTGGCTTGTCTTTCTAGAAAAGTATGTCAGAGTGTTTTTCATCATTTTAGGATGTTAGCAGTGCATCATAACAAAATGAGGAAATTAGTGAGAAGGTTGTATTTTGCAAAAAGTCCAGCACTTAAGCTTAAACAGTTAAACAGTGCTCTTTTGCATGGAACTGAATTAGATGTGAAGAAGATTTGTGAAGAAATTGAGATTTGTTATTTTTGTGAAAAAGAGGACAGTGTAGAAATTGACACAGTAATACAAGATAATGTGGAAGACAATGTACAGATTTCAAGTACAGAAAAGTGTGACCAGAAAATTAGCAAGTTTCAGTTGAAATCAAGTGAAAGGCCTAATTTTACTTGTGTGTGTTGTCGACTGACTCATTATAAGATTCAGACTAGGTTAGTTGATTTATATGCAAAAAGTGAAATGGAAAATAATAGTGAATGGAGGAATTTTGCAACTTATTTGTTGGTGGAGAATTGTTTTGATTTGAGTTTTGATCAGCGTATTTGTAAATATTGTTATAATAAATTAAATGAAAACAGAATGCCTGCTAGAGCTGTTTATAATAATCTGGAGTTGGTAGACATTATTTCTGAATTGATGGATTTAAATACATATGAATCTATTTTGATTCAATGTGTCCATCCTTTTCAGGCAATTGTTCGCATGGAGCCTAAGACAGGGAAATTGCCTCCTTCAAATTTACAGAGAGGATTAAAGGGAAGAGTTGTTTATTTGCCTCTAGATTTCAAGAAAAATATTGATATTATTGGTGTAGAAAAAGTGGAAGAGGAACCTTTAGTTATTCTAGTTAATAGGGTTCCAACAAAGAGTAAGAAAATCAGGCAATATTTAGTGGGTGTTAGGAAAGTCAAAAAGGCAACGTTGTATTTGGTAAAAAACAATGAGTACTACAAACATGTATGTGTTGAAGCAGAGGAAATAGCTGCAGAAGAAGACAGTGATTGTTCACTCAGCCAAATTGAAAAAGTTCATGTGTCTAGAGGTGAAGAAATATATGAACATTATACTGTTCATCCTTTGCATTCCAAAGAAGTAATGGGGAATGCAATTGACTTGTTTCAAATGAAAGCAGCAAAAGGAAGTCCCATTAGTGTATGGGAAGAAAGTTTGGAAGCTCGTTGTTCTCCACAGCTATTTCTAACAGGTCGAGGTGGACGATATGACAGTCGACCATTTCAAATTCCTGCTTCTGAATACCGAACTTTAAGATTATATGCTGAAGATTCAAGGCTTCGTCAATGCATTCCATATTTGTTTCATCTACTGTATGAAAGTGACTCGTCTGGACTTTCATATGCAGTAAATCATATACTGAAAAGTGGAGCACATCTGCAAAATGTTTCGGCAAGGGACTTTATGGAAAAAGTCAATCTGCAAGATAATATTTTGGAATCTCATCTAATCAATCTCATGGCTTGTCAGCGTGGTACAAACGAGTATTGGTACCGTCGTCATGGGGAATTGAAATGTATGCTAAGAAACTTAGGAACTCCTACATGGTTCCTCACTCTAAGCTGTGCTGAGTATGCATTGGACGACTTACTTGAATTTCTACGCGAGGCAAATGCTAATATACAAAATATAGAATTGAAAACACCAGGAGAACTGTGTTCTTTGGATCCAGTGAATGTATGCAGATATTTCAATCATAGATTTGAAGCTATGATGTCTGTTATTACCAATAAAAAAATCCTCCTCTTGGAGAGGTTTTGGATTTCTTTTGGAGAAAGGAGTATCAAGTGAGAGGTGCTCCTCATATACATATGTTGTTGTGGATTAAAGATGCACCCAAATTTGGATCAGATTCGGATGAAACAGTGATGAGTTTCATTGAAGAGTATGCAACATGTGCTGTTCCTAAAAGTACTGAAGAGAACAATTTAAGGCAACAAGTTTTACGCTTCCAATCCCATCGTTGTGGGAAGTACTGTAGTCGAAAATTCAAAAACAAGGAAAAGTTCTACATAAAATTTTGTTTTGCTTTTCCACGACCGGTGATTTCTAAGGGAAGGGTAAATAATTTGATGTCATCTCTACGATATACTGTGACGAGGAAATCACCCAAAAATACATAGAATTTAAAAAGAAACGAAGAGTCCAAGTACAACAACGACTACAACCCAGTGATTTTGTCCATGTGGCATGCTAACATGGATATTCAGTTCGTTGCTGACAACTCTATTGCTGTGGCTCGATATGTGACATCTTACATCACAAAAAAAGAAAAGACAGAACTAAAGGAAATGTGGGAGGACATTTCACATGAAAAGAGTCTAAGCAAGAAATTATACAGTTACAGTCTGAAGATGTTGTCGCATCGAGAAATTGGAGCATATGAATGTTCTGATCGGTTATCATCAGCAAGTCTCTATGCCGAATCGAGAACAATTATTTGGGTAAGTCTAGGTCTTGCTGCAACACGAAACCGAGATTTGAAATCTGTACAAGAAATTGAGCATTTGGCGGAGAAAGAACCAAATAGTACAGATATTTTGAAGACAAACATGTTAGATACATACTATCCAAATAGAAGTAGTCACCTAGAGAACGCTTGTTTGTATGAAGTTCTGCAAAACTATAGTTATAAAAGGAACATCCCAGAAGATATCAATAATGGAAAATGTGCTGTCATTAAAAATGAAGGATGTCTAGTGAATCAGAAAAAAGGCCATTTGATTAATCATCGAAAATTGAGTTGTGAATCTCCAGACAAAAGAGAATTTTACTATTTAGCTCTTTTGCAACTCTTTAAGCCATGGTGTATAGAAGAGGAACTACTTGGAGATTTTCTCTGTTACGATGATTCTTTTAATGCAACGAAGCATAGCGTAGAATGGCCTGTTTTTCCATATGGCTGAGATACCCGCCACCCCCTCTCAACACAATCCCCAAAAGGAGGGAAACCGGAAACAGTTCTTAAAGTTTTTGGATGTGGGAGGGAGTGACCCTCCCGGCCGTATTTATTAAAACAAAAAATTAAAACATTAAACGTTTCATGTTATGTACAATTTCATTATCACATTGCGATGTTTGGCTAACCTTAACATATTCTCTAATACAGAGGTTCTCCTAGCCGAACTAGCATCCTACAAAAACATTCTCTAGAAACACTGAAATTGTACATCCTAACGTTTAAGGGCCAACGGCAAGGTCATAACCGGTGTCAAGATCCCTAACCAGACTTACCCCTCCCACTTGGGAGGGGCGACAGCACAGAGGCTTACCTCAAGTGCAACTACTAACAATTTCCCTTGACTTGACGGGGGCACTTAAGACTCGACGCCATTTAAAGGTCGTTCGAAGACTTGTGTGTGGTATCTAGAAGGTATCGTGGACCTCCCCCCACCCCACACAACTTACCGCATCTGCCGTCGCAGATGACACTGGCCCCGGGAAATTCCCCCAGGAGGGGGCTGTAACCCCTCCTACAAAGGAAGGGGCCTTGACCGCCTTTCCTTTACTTCCGGCGACCCGCCCTTAGACGGGACCGCCTCCCCATTGAGGGGCCAATGGCCACCTCTCCCGAGCGCTCCCATCCGTGTTGGGTGACGCCCACTCATAGGGATCTACCAATTAGTGCTCACCGATCATGACCTTACCGCCTACCAAAAATAAATACGACAATTCTTACTCAAACCTAAGAAAACATTGGTCGCTACGACCGAAAGAACATGCTTAAAATGCAACACTACATCAAATCATTTTAATCGTAACAACTTACACGACATTCACCATACTTTATTATGATCAACAACAAACTGATACTTTCACAGCCTGTAAACGAAACGTAAAACATACTTATAAAAATTCACTTTATTGCACAACGACTTGCTGTCCTCAGGGGCTGGTGGGTGGGTCAAAATTGGCTCTTCGTTCTGTCCCGAGCTCACGGGTAGCGAGGAGGTGCAGCTTCGGAGCACAAGAACAAGAGGACGTCTTCTGGTCTTGCGTCTCTTTTTATCCGTCTTCAGGGCGGGCGAGAACCCGCCCCTGCCTGCCCCTAGGGCGGGGCTGGCTACGTCGGTGTCTAGGCCAGCCCACTCTAGGGCGGGAAAAGGCGCGCCCCGGCTACGCCGCTTCGGGCATACCAGCCGAGACGCGCCTCCCGCCCAAAAATGGCTTCCCGGGGGGATCGAGGCACTCCGCCATACGTTCGGGGGGACCGAGTGGTCGCCCCTTTCCATATGGCTGAGATACCCGCCACCCCCTCTCAACACAATCCCCAAAAGGAGGGAAACCGGAAACAGTTCTTAAAGTTTTTGGATGTGGGAGGGAGTGACCCTCCCGGCCGTATTTATTAAAACAAAAAATTAAAACATTAAACGTTTCATGTTATGTACAATTTCATTATCACATTGCGATGTTTGGCTAACCTTAACATATTCTCTAATACAGAGGTTCTCCTAGCCGAACTAGCATCCTACAAAAACATTCTCTAGAAACACTGAAATTGTACATCCTAACGTTTAAGGGCCAACGGCAAGGTCATAACCGGTGTCAAGATCCCTAACCAGACTTACCCCTCCCACTTGGGAGGGGCGACAGCACAGAGGCTTACCTCAAGTGCAACTACTAACAATTTCCCTTGACTTGACGGGGGCACTTAAGACTCGACGCCATTTAAAGGTCGTTCGAAGACTTGTGTGTGGTATCTAGAAGGTATCGTGGACCTCCCCCCACCCCACACAACTTACCGCATCTGCCGTCGCAGATGACACTGGCCCCGGGAAATTCCCCCAGGAGGGGGCTGTAACCCCTCCTACAAAGGAAGGGGCCTTGAACGTCTTTCCTTTACTTCCGGCGACCCGCCCTTAGACGGGACCGCCTCCCCATTGAGGGGCCAATGGCCACCTCTCCCGAGCGCTCCCATCCGTGTTGGGTGACGCCCACTCATAGGGATCTACCAATTAGTGCTCACCGATCATGACCTTACCGCCACAGGTCCGGATAGTTGACCGGCTATCCGGACCCCCCACAAAACTCCTACCTAAAGGTCATGTTTTAACGATTTTAACCAAGCTAGGAAGTCACCTATGAGTAACTCATTCCCCACCCTCGACAAATGCACACCATCCCCCAGATACATACTGTCATCATTAATACAACTATGCGAGATCGAATGCAATGTCTTGGAACGGAACAACCTACTCACTTTGTTATTCAATTTTCTAACAGAATGATTCAAAGCAGGGATCGAGATAGCCCCCCGCCACACTTTTCGTGGGATCACATGAGACCACGCAATTATGCACCCCGGAACTCTCCTCGCTAACCAACTTACCGTGGAAAGCATAGCCTCCAGGAGAAGTCGTCTACCGGTGGTGACCAAATCATTGCCCCCCAAATGCACTATGACTATGGACGGCGGTGACCTCATCCGCTCTAACAAACCCTCAAAAAATTCCTGAAACTGGTCAATACAGAGACCGCCCCTTCCGTAGAAGGACACTCTGTACCCGTATTCCCCAGGTACGTGAATCATGTCACCTGCTTTGAATACGTCTGCGGCCCGTCTCACGTATGAGTGGCCCACGACCCACACCTCCTTCCTCACAGCCGGTGACGTGCGACCGCTGGCCTGGTGTTGGGTCGACTGCACAGTCCGCCCTGCCGCGTAGGCTTGCGCAACTGAAAACAAACAAAAGACAAGAAGCGTGAGTACATGATTACAGCTTCACAACATGTGCAATCGCACGTACCTCTTATAACAATTGGAGGACCAGCGCCCCACACGTTTCACTTGTTCTACATTAAGACCCCTGGCTGTAGCTTCAGTGGCAGCCCCTATTCGAAAGGAATGGGTCCCAAATTCGCCCGGGTCCAAGCCCGCTGCGGCAATGGCCATTGCAAGCACCCGCTGAAACTGAAACCTCGTCAGCGGGGTGGCGTCTGCATGCCTCAACAATGTCCCCCCCCATGATGCCACCCTTCGTGCTAGGTAATCTTCTAAGCACTGTACCGGACACATGGATGACTCGGGGTTCCTGCGAATGATCGTGCAGTCCCCTCTCCCATCTTGGTCAGTCTTGGACCTGAGAAAGGAGACAATCATCGCATCACCCCTGATCTGAACATGTTCCCTGCACAAGCCCCCCGTCACATCCTGTTTGTTCCTTGCAACTAGCTCACTAACTCTCATAGCCCCGTGAAATGCCAGCGTAAATGCAGTCCGGAACAAACAGGTCTCGAAAGGGGACGAGCATGTGTTAGGGAGTGTGGCCAGTAACTGGGACAACCTGTCTAAACCTATCGGTCGTCTTACGTCTACTCTGCGACCCTCTAGGCGTTGCCACCCACGCAGCGCTTTCTGTACTGTAAAAGACGCTGTTGGGTCCAGGATGCCATGGGCCCTGGCAACAAAAGAAATGGCGGCACGATGCCTTTGGGCCGTAGCCACCGATTTCCCAGCCCTACGTAAGGACATCAGAAAAAGTACTACCCACTCTTCCTGACCCCAAAGTCCCCCTCTCTCTGCCCCCAAAAAGGCTAAATAGGCCTGGAACGCCCCTTCATATGCCTTCCTTGTCCTGGGTGCTAGACTCTCTCCCACGAGGTGACGAAGTTCGGGGCACCGAGAGACCAGAGAGCTTCGGGGAAGGGTGCCGGCTCCGGGTCCGCTGAAGGAAGGAAACCCGAGAAAGCCTGCATGTGAAAACGAGACAGTGCATCAGCAGCCTGATTCATCACCCCTGGGACATGTTTTGCTCTGAATACCACGTTCAGTTGCATACACAGTAGGACAATTTCTTTGAGCAGCCTCAAAATCAATTTACAATGGGCTGCCTGACTATTGATGCATTCTACCACGGTCATATTGTCGGACCAGAACACGACAGAATGATCTCTGAACCCTTCTGGCCAGGTTCTCAGGGCCACCAGAATGGGAAATAGTTCAAGGAAAGCAATATTACTCGTTAGCCCCTTCTCGTGCCACCATAGGGGCCACCTTTGAGCAGACCACTTTGTGCCGAAGATGGCGCCAAAGCCTATGCTTCCTGCTGAATCTGTCCATAGCCCAAGCTCTTCTGAGGACACGGCTGGCTTGTTCCAGACGACTCGGCCATTGAAGTCCGCCAAAAATGCTAACCAAATCCGCATGTCCTGGCGGACCTCAGCCGATAACCTCGTGCGATGATGACCCTCCTTTAGGCCAACCATCGCTTGGGCAATTGAGCGGGAAAAAGGGCGAGCCATTGGGATCACCCTCAAGGCAAAGTTCAACTTTCCCACTAATTGCTGCAACTGATGCAGTGTAACCTTAGATGCATTCAAACATACTTGGAGGGCTGCCCTGAATTTTAACACTTTGCTAGCTGGTAAACGGAAACACCCCTCCCTTGAGTCCAACTCGATCCCCAAAAACTCGAGGCAAGTCGTGGGACCCATAGTTTTACCCGGTGCCAATGGCACGCCAAAATGACCCATCAACACACAGAATTCAGCTAAGGCCTGAGCACATTCGGGATTTTCCGGCGGGACCAAGGAACAAAAAGTCGTCAAGGTAGTGCATTACATTTCGGAAACCCGTTTTCTTAGTGAACACCCATTGCAGGAAAGTACTGAATTGCTCAAAATAAGCACATGATATAGAGCATCCCATTGGCATACACCTATCCATGTAAAATGACCCCTGGAACCCGAAACCCAAAAGACGCTGATCGTCTGGGTGTACCGGGAGCAACCGGAACGCTGACTCGATATCTGATTTCGCCATCAACGTCCCGGGCCCCAGGCGATTCAAGATGGCTACTGCCTCATCAAACGATGCGTATCGCACCGAACAAACTTCTGGATCAATTGCGTCGTTCACCGAAAGGCCGTGTGGAGCAGACAAATTATGGATCAAACGAAACTCACCTGGGTCCTTCTTGGGGACCACCCCTAACGGAGAACAAACAAAATCCGGTACCGGGAGAACACTAAACGGGCCAGCGACCCGTCCCCGGCTAACCTCTTTCTGAATTTTTTCTTGCACCACAGATGTATGTTGTAAAACAGAAAGTTGATTTTTGCAAATCCCTACACCCTGAAAGTCCCCCACCGGGATGCGGAAACCATGTGAAAAACCGTTCCGCAGCACCCCAGCAGAAGTACGATCCGGGTATTCACTGAGCCAGGGAATCATTGCCAAGGTATCAATCGGGGTTGGTAAAGGCGCCCCTCGGACTAGTTTAGACCTGTTTGGCGCCTCCCTTACCCCCATTCTCACCCGTTCTGGCTCTGCACGATGACTCAGGATGGGACGACCCACACGTACTACACTCATGTTTGAATTTACACGATCCCGGAGGTCTGGTACATTTCCCTTTGTTGAAATTAAAGCAGAAACCCTTCCTCCCTGTATTGCCTGCGGGCCTCGACTGATCGTCGGTGCTCGTACTTAGTCGAAAGGGCGTCCCCACATTTTGGCGGGAGTAATCTACAACATTGCTCCCAACCAATGGCATCTTTAACATTCCTGATTCTTTCATTTTATCCCATGTTACAGAATCGTAACAATCCCAAGTCAAACCCTTGTTATGTTCCTTTTCTTTCCTGAACAGATTGTCATAACAAAACCAATGGTTACCTTGATACGCTGTCGAGTAACCCATAATTCGTGATTGATAAATGGGAAATTCAGAAAGCAACTCGGGCCTACGTTCCCCCAAAATCGATGTAAAAATACCCCACGCATTGCCCCAGTTGCCAATATTCTCATTTACCTTAAAGGCGGCCATTTTTGCGCGCCAAACACTCGGATGCATTAGGTCCTTCTGACTTTTAACATGCTCCACCTCATAATGATCAACAAGCAAGGAGAAAATATTCACGTACTCCCCAGCCCAGATCTTTTCTTTTATAGCTAAAGGCACATGTTGTCCCAATCTCTCTCTACGAGAGGGTGCTGACTCGTCCCTTGCGTTCGGCAATGGCCGCTTACCTGCACCGGACGCAGCTTCGGCCGCTTGCGGCTTGTCTATTCCCGCCAACGGCGCAGTCACTTTAGCTGCATCTCTCTTCTCACGAAGCCCTTTTATCAGCGCCTGTGCCTCGGCAGCCGTGGCGCCATCACTACTATCCCCCAACCAAGCTGCTAGCTGTGCTGCCAGCTCGGGGGGCATGTCTTCTTTGGATGTCGGGGTGACAACAACGGGGATTGGATTCCCCTCCATTGGTACTGGGGTCGGCGCCTCGAGCGGTACAGAGGGGACCGGGACGTCTCCACCGGCTGGAACCCTTCTCGGCCTCTTAGGTCTCCCTCCAGCCGGCGCAGGGCCCGAACCCTCCTCCCCGTCCCGTTTCGCCAACCGTTTCTTTATGTCGGACACCTCTTTGCAAAGGGCCCGCACCATCTGGTCGGTCGTCATTCTCTTTGCGACTTTCCTTGGCATTTCTCCGACGAAGTATCTAGAAGACAAAGAAAAAGATCAAAACGCTCAAAATTGGCTCTTCGTTCTGTCCCGAGCTCACGGGTAGCGAGGAGGTGCAGCTTCGGAGCACAAGAACAAGAGGACGTCTTCTGGTCTTGCGTCTCTTTTTATCCGTCTTCAGGGCGGGCGAGAACCCGCCCCTGCCTGCCCCTAGGGCGGGGCTGGCTACGTCGGTGTCTAGGCCAGCCCACTCTAGGGCGGGAAAAGGCGCGCCCCGGCTACGCCGCTTCGGGCATACCAGCCGAGACGCGCCTCCCGCCCAAAAATGGCTTCCCGGGGGGATCGAGGCACTCCGCCATACGTTCGGGGGGACCGAGTGGTCGCCCCTTTCCAAATTATCTGCAAATGTTTAATGAAGAAATAGAGCAAGAAGCCACAATTGCTTAAGAGATTGCCAGAAACAGTTCCCAAGATAGTCAGAGTTCTACTTCATTGAGTCAGGATCCACTAGGAGGACCAATTATCCAAAATGAAGCTGCCACTGCCATGGATGAGGTGGAAAGAGCTATGGAACAAGCTCAAGAGGATGTAGTTAACTTAGAAGATTTGGTAAAGCAACTAAACGTTGAGCAGAAAAAGATATATGATGAAGTCAAAGAACAAATTGAACATGGATTCAGACATGAGAAAAAAGAGTGCTCATGTACATCATTTGAGCTTGTCCGACTGTACGCAAGTGGAGAAGCGGGGACCGGAAAAAGTTTTTCAATTAAAGCAATTTCAACTTATCTGCAGAAAAGGACTGATTCACCGCTGTCTTGTGTTGTAACTGCTCCAACTGGACTGGCAGGTCATAACATTAAAGGGATTACTCTACATCGTTTACTGATGCTGCCAGTTGAGCATGATAATAAATTGCATTACAACAAGTTATCTGGAGAAGCGTGTTCTGAAGGTTCAAGAGTCCTGAAGAAAATGAAACTTCTTATCATTGATGAAGTAAGCATGGTCTCAAATCTAATGCTTGCTTTTGTGCATTTGAGAATGCAAGACATTCTTAGAACAGAGTATGATGTGTTATTTGGAGAAAAACACATTATTGTTTTTGGAGATCTATTGCAGTTGACTCTAGTAAAAGGACAACCAGTGTTTAAAATGCTCACGCATGACGATACCAGGAAATTCCTTGGAAGCATTGGAAACGTTAATATATGGCTAAATTTCAAATATGCAAAACTGTTTCAAAATATGCGACAGGCAAAGGATGAAGATTATAAAAAAATTCTACAAGATGTAAGAATTGGAAAAGTAAGCGAGCATGCGAAAGAAGCTTTACATGCACGATTATTTTCAAATTTGTATCGAAATGAAACAATATTCCAGAGAATATTTTTAAGAAAATTACTGCGAACAAATCTGGAATATGTTTGATGTCAACTCTGCAAGAATGTTCCATCTTCAACAACAAAATGTTAGAGTTAGAAAATGAAGAGATTGTAAAACTAGAAGCAATAGATAAAGTTGAGCATATGGGGGCAACAATCATTTTGTCAGAAAATTTGAAAACAAATTTCATTAGAGAAGAGTATATCTAAAACAGCTGGTTTTGAAAAGACTCTGAATGTGTGTTTTAATTGTCCTATAATTTTGAGAAGGAATTTAAATGTTGAAAGAGGTCTGTTAAATGGAGAAATGGGTCATGTTGTTGATTTTATTAATTATAGAAATAGAGATGGAATTGAATTTTTAAAAATTAAATTTGATGGCATTGAGCAAGTTCAACAAATCAGTCGTTGTTCTGCTAGGTTTTTGCTTGTAAAAGACTTATATGGTCACCGAAAACAGTTTCCTGTTTGTTTGGCATACGCGGTGACAATTCATAAATCTCAAGGTTTAAGTGTAGATAGTGCTTTGGTGAACATTGGAAGTTCTGTGTTTAAAGAGGGTATGGCATATGTGGCATTATCACGAGTCAGAACTTTATCTGGATTGTATTTGATTAAGTGAGATGACACAAAGATTTGTGCAGATCTAGATTGTGTTAAAGAATACAACAGATTAAGAAGAGAGTATGCTCCACATTTGCCACAATGTCCTCTGATTGAAAAACGTGTGGTAGGCCGAAAAAAAGAAATGAGAGTAAATGTAATGAGGTAGTAGCAAAAAGACAAAAAGTAATTGTAAGCAGAAAGAAAAAGGGTTCTGTTCAAGATGTGGTTGGATTTCAATTTGAAAACAGTTCTGGTGTCAACTGCTATGCTAATGTAGTGGTTAATGTTGTTTTTTTTCTTAAAACTTTACAAGAAACGATTGTTGAAAATCGGGATCAAAGATTGTGCGGTTTATTGAATTCTGTGTTTGAGAAATGTCGCAGTGATAGAGCAAAAATAGAAAGTGTAACAGAAATTCGAAATATTTTAGATATGTGTTCTGGTCAAGAAAAATTTTCACAGAACATTCAGCAGGATTGTCAGGAATTTTTAATGTATATGTTTGGTGTTTTGGAAGATGAAGGTGTAGATGTAGAAAATCTTTTTAGCCTTTCTTATCAATGGCAGCATGACTGCGAGAATTGTAGTTTATCAAGTAGTACTAGAATAGACACTGACATATTTATATATTTAACTTTACCAGACTGCAAATCAGTGCTATTTAATAATTTAGTTAAAGCAGCTGGTCATAATATGGTGTGTACCCAATGTAAGTGTCCAATGCTGTCCACATTATTTATACAAAGTTATGGTCAGTATGTGATTTCAGTTTTCCAACGATGTAGACCTGATGGAACTAAATTGACAACTTGTATTAAAAATTTTGTGGCTTCTCAGTTATCAATAGCAGGAAGAACTTTACAACTGTAGCTATTATTTATCATGATGGTCCTTCAACAACATCAGGACATTATATATGCTACTTAAAATGTCAAAAAGGTTGGAGTTACTGCAATGATTCTCATTTGACTTATAACAACATTTGCCTTTTGACTTAAAAAATTCTTACCTAGTGTTTTTATAACCAATATTTTAGCAAAGGTAATTGATCTATGAAGACGGGTGCAGTTAATAAAAGTTAGTTACTTAGTTGGTCTAATGTTTAAAATTATTTATGTCAAATAGGTACTGTAAGTGAATCTCATAGTAAGTGATATCAGTATTATAGGAAATGTTCAACATGAGTGATCAAAAAAGGGAATATGAATTTTAAAAGATTGTGAAAATGTTATATGTGCTTTTCTTGTAAAACTTCAGGTAAACGGTAATTTCAGAGTTTAATTAGAGAATTTTCAAACTATACTCATATATCTGACACTATTTGGCCGTAAGGATAGTTGAAGGTATGAGCAATACGTTTTTAGTTAACACAAGGAGGAAAATGAAAACGTTGACAATTATTTCAGATGTTCTTAGAGCTTTTTTTATAGAAAGTCGATGAAATGGAAGTTTAAGATAACAGCAGAAACATTTTCGTATGAAAAGGACCTTCATTATCTACTATTTGGCCTCATGGAAAAGTAAGTGAATCAAAGATTAGTGTACATATATAATTTGTAAGTTTATATGGGTTTTTTAAAACACAATCTTTTAGATTGTGTTTTTTTCCCCACTGTTATATGATGAAGAGTTTGAACTCACTGTTTTTAGTGAAATTCAATATATTCTGAGAACAGCAAAAATAAACTATCTAACATGTTCTATAAATAATTCTATAGTTTGCATTGTGTAATTTGTATTGTATTCCCATTGCCTCACACTCGTTTTCCATTTTTCCACCCTCTTTCAGCTCTCTTTACTCACTTACACTGCCTTTCTTTCACTTTGTTTCATCGCTGTTTCTTTTCTCCACTTCTTTCACAACCCCTCAATCCAATTTAAACTGGCTGCATTTCCTCTGTCCCCTGTACCACTTTTCAGCTTTCCCACATTCTCTCAGTTCCACTGCTTTAGTTCTCTTCCCCTCTCTATCCTTGTTTTGCTCCTTTACTCTTTTTCCTTTCTTCACTCATTATACTGCACGTCATTCAGTCCTTCCCTTAGTCTTTCTGTGTAGTTACTTTCTCACTCCTTTTTCCACTATCACTCCTTCCTTTACTCTCTCTGTTCTTTTTCTCTGTCACTCCCCATGTCATGAGTGATGTCACTGACCATATCTTGAGTGATGTAATATGTGATGTCATCAGCAGTGCATTACACGCGCAAGTTATAGTGAGTCCAACTAACTATAACGTGGAAATTCATTGGTTTTATGTCAGTAAAATTTCCAGCTAACTATAACTGGTGTGAAACCTATGGTTTTTTCAGTGAATTTAATAGGTTTTTTTAAATGCTAATTCCTAACTATAACAGGTGTGAAACCTATGGTTTTTTCTGTGAATTTAATAGGTTTTTTAAATGCTAATTCCTAACTATATATATGCTTCATTTTCCTTTTGCCCAATATGCACTAAGTAATGCACTCGCGGGGAGTGAGTTCATGAAGAATGTATTTGAACTCCGCAACAAACACACATGTTTCGGCAGTCGCCTTTGTCAGCATCGGCATTACAGAAACGATCACCCTTATATCCTTTTAACAAAAACACATAAGGGGTAATTAAAATTGATTTACAAACACCATCAAAATGTGGTAAATCTTGACATGATACTGGTACATGAAATAACAATCCCATCGATATCACAGTGTCAAACTCATTGTAAATACATTTTGTAATTTTCGTAATCTATACTACTATAATAAAGGAAGAACTTTCAGCCATTGAGGCGGGTAAACTCGGGAACCACAGCGCCAATCCACACACTCGATACACCGTTGGAATCGTCAGGGTGTGTAGATGGTTATAGGCTATGTAAATATTAAAAAAAACGTTATTTAGAAAATGAACAGTAAAAATAAAAGTAGTCCCTCCGAAGCAGCGCCGGACGCGACATGCGTGCTCACGTCAGGAGCGCGACGAGGAGCGGCGGACATGGCGCAGGGGAGGAGTGGTGACGTGAGGAGCAGCGGACAGGCCAGCGGCGGTGCGAGCAGCGGACAGGCTGGAGGAGCGGCAGCTGAGGTAAGGGAGTGGCAGACATGGCGCGGGGAGGAGCAGTGACGTGAGGAGCAGCGGACAGGCCAGCGGCGGTGCGAGCAGCGGACAGGCTGGAGGAGCGATGGCTGAGGTAAGGGGACCCATGTCGGGGCAGGCGGGGGACGGGCTGGGTAGGGGATGGGCTGGGCGGGGGCCCGGGCTGCATGAGAAAAGAGAATGATCCCTTGTTTTTATGGTGAAATAACAATCATTAACACACCTCTAGGCCAAAAAGATTAGGTATGATGTAAGCTTTCCCAGCCAATGTACACTCTGTAGAACGGATTGGTCAGCTGTACACCTCTGCAAAGAAGAACAGACATATTTAAAGCAGTATATCAGCAGCGGACAGGCGGGAGGAGTGGCGGCCGTGGTAAGGGGACCCATATTGGGGCAGGCGGGGGTCGGGGCAGGCGGTGGTCGGGGCAGGCGAGGGATGGGCCGGGCGGGTGCCCGGGCTGCTGGACAATGTCGGGGCGGGCGGGGGGCGGGGAAGCCTGTTGCTCCCGGACAAGGTCGGGACGGGCTGCTAGTATCGGAGATAAAACAATTATGCCCTGGATGGTCTTGTCATCCTCATAAACGTAATAACAAAACATACTTTCATTCTTCAAAAGCAACTCAGTATTCGCCTAATGTTATTATTCCCTGCAGAAAGTATCAACATAGCAGGAAATTAATTAACATTCATTATTGAGCCCTGGATGGGATAATCAGCGGCTTTTATCATATATGTATCATTATCTCCTCTACTCATGTTCCCAGCAACGAGAAAGCAAAAGGGAAATGTGGGGGGAGAAGAAGAAAGAAAGAATGAAGATAAGTAAATTGTACAGTTACTCAATCTAATGATTATCCAGCAAAACCATATACATCAAGAGATGAATGCCATTACTCTAGCTGCCTTCTGCTAAGTCGACTGACAGCTCCTCATTAGTGTTCAACCCTAGTGGAGTCTTGGTCTGTATGTCTATGATGTAACGTGACTCCAGCTTCCTGAGCCTCAGAATTCGATACCCTCCTCTGGGAATAATGGCTACATGATCTGGGCAGAAATATGCCAAAAGATTCCTTTTGCTATCATGATGTAAACTTAAATGTCATGCAACCGGATAGGTTGCGTCTTTCTTGGCAATAGCCCTCATATGCTCCAATATGCAGATCTTTGTGGGATGAATGGTTTTACCAATGTATTTTAACCGACATGGGCAGACCAGATAGTAGACTGTATATGGTGTACTGCATGTTAGAAATCTGCCAATCCTTTTAGATTTTTCCAACCCTGGTACTGTGTAGGTAGTGCTTTTTTACTGTTTTGACAGGCTTTGTACTTTCCGCATGGGCAAAAGCCATGTAGGTCTTTCTGAATTGCACCCGCCTTTCCCTTAATATAGTGGCTACTCACCAGCCTGTCTTTTATAGACTGTGCCTTTCTGAAAGTTATCAATGGTCTTCATGGCATATTCTGTCCTATGATTGTATCAGTTTTTAACGTTTGACATTTCTTCTGCATTTTCTTTCTTAACTGCTCAGAATTTTACTGAGAAAGTTGAGTTTAGGCTAAATTTGCCTATTTCTTTTATGACTTTTGGTTTGTCTTTTAATATCTCACACCCAGGTACCATATTGACCTTTCTGCGAGTTTGTTCCAACATCTGTCTGCCATAGCCTTGATAGCCAAATCTCGTTATGCTGGCCTGTACTGCCCTCTGCAAGTCACGGTCTGTTGTGTTGTTTCTTTTAATCCTTCTGAGCTCTCCCTAAGGAATACTGCTAATGAGACTGTGCAGGTGACTACTGGTGGCTTGGAGTATGGAATTTCCCACCATGGGCTTTATGTAGAGTATTGCGCACAGAGTTCCAGCTGATACATAAACCACCAGGTCTAGGAAGATCACAGAGATTGAACTAATTTCTCCCATGAATTTAAGATTGACCTGGTTGGTATTCAGGACCATAATATATGTCTTTGCTGACTCTAAAGAGGCTCTCCAAATTACAAATAGGTAATCAATATACCTTTACCATGTTACTATCCTTGCTGCCCCAGCATTATTGGTTTTCGACCAGGCCACCTGCTTCTCCAACCAGCCCACCAATATATTTGCATAGCTGGCGGCCAGGCCTCCATCGCTGTACCAGAGAATTGTCTATAGTGCTGATCATGATAGAGAAATATATTTTTATTAAGATAGAAGTCTATCATTTCAAGCAACATGGTATTATGTTCCGTAAATCTTGGAGGCCGACATTTTAAAAGCAATTGTATGGCTGTCAGACCTTCATGATGTGGAATGCATGTATAGAGACTTGGGATGTCTAAAACAATCATTTGAAAGTCTGTTTCCCATTTGACATCTTTTATGTTTGGCAAAAAATATTTATTGTCTCTTATGTACGATGTAAGTCTAGTTACAAACTCTAACAGGAAATGGTCAATGTTAATTGAAAGATGTTCAGTAAGGCTTCCTTGTGAAGATAAGATTGGCCGCCCTGGCGGATGTTGATGATCTTTATGAATTTTGGGTAGATGGTAAAAGGTTGCAATTATGGGATTCAGATAGCCGAGATACAGACACTGATCCATTTCTAATAGAGTTCTCTTGTGCCATTTCTTTAGGAGTTAATGGTAGTCAGTGATGCTTTGAGGTATTCCTTTCAAGATTATTTTCTTAATACTTGGCATCAGAGAGTTGGCGCAATGCTTACTGATTGTAATCTTGGTTTGTAACACAATGTTACCCCCTTTATCTGAGCGTTTGTACACAACAGATTTATTGCTCTGGAGACTATCAATGCTTGCCATTGGTCTTTGGTAAAAAAAAATTCCCTAACTTTGCAGGTAAGGTTCTTGTTTTTACATCTCAATAACAGCAGTAGATGGCATTTAGTGGCATTTGAGGTATAAATGTCGAAAATGGTTTGAAGTGAGTGTTGCCAGCACTCCGCTCTATCCCTGCAATCTCCATATGTCCTGATGTCAGGGGAACACATCCCTCTGATTGTTGACCTTCTGCTCTCAAATCCTCTAAGATGCACACAGTATCAAGATCCTCCCCTGTTAGGATATCTGTTGGCAATGGTTGTCTCCCGGATTTCTTGGGTCTACCCATTGTAGATTTCAGTTTAAAGTATTTGTGAAGTTTCAGCTTGTTTGTAAATTTAAATAGATTGATCTGTGTCTGTGTGTACTCCAATTTTATGTGGGGACAAAAGGATAGACTGATTTTCAAGACAGATTCTTCACTTTTCAATAAGATTTTGGCTATTAGATTCACAATAGTCAGATTCTCTTCTGCTATTTTCTCTTGTTGAATCTCTTGCTCCTGGTCACATGCAGTACTCTGTTGTGATTACTTCTGCCGCTCGCCACCTCTTGTCTGTCTGTGCTTTCTGACCCAGTGGTTTGGCCTTGTTCCTCCTTTGCCAGGACTGCCAGATCAAACAAAACTCCTCGTAAAAAGGGGTCTTCTGTCCTAAAGCGCCAAGTGGATTCCCACTTTCTTCACCTGACTGTTTGTTGTCTGTCACATCAGAATCGGAGTTCTCCACTTGTGCCATACTTGAAGGAGTTTGTTTCTTTTGAAGTTCCCTTTTTGGTGCGTTGAATTTTCTGGCAAAAGTCAGAACTCGGCCTTGAGCGTAACCTCTCTCATCTCTCTCAAACTTCCCTTGCTTTCGCTGTTTAATTTTTTGTTTGTTATTCCTCAACAGTTTTTTCATCAATTCCTTCAGTCTTCCTGGTTGGTTTTATCCTCATCATTCGAGATCTCATCCTTGAGGGCCTGAATATATGTAAGTGCTTTCTCTCTGTCACTCCAGGAAAACTTGATGATCCATATCGGAACATCTGCGTGGTCTACATTGGCTCAGTGTGGAGAACCGGATTAAGTTCAAAGCCCTGAGCTATATGTTCAGAATCAAAACAGGTACTGCACCTCAGTATCTTCAGTCACTTGTTTTCCCTTTGTTCCCTCCCGCCGTCTGTGGTCCGAATCCAAATATACCTTTGTGGTTCCCAGAGTAAAACTAGCCAGGATGGGGGAAAGATCCTTTTCTTATTTGGGTCCGTCCCTTTGGAACACTCTCCCCCTGGCTCTTCGTAAGGAAACTGTTTACACTACGTTTCGACAAGCCTTGAAGACTTGGTTATTCAATCAATAATTCTTAATCTGTTTGCTCTGTCATCTCTCAGCACAAAGTCTGTCTGGCGCCAGGAAACCCTTTTTGGGTAGCTGTCACGCCCTACAAATTCAAACAATAATAATAATGGATTTGCTGTGTGTTCCGCCCATTCTTCTAACCGTAATGGGTCAGGGTTTACGTAGGCAGGGACTTTATATATCCTAAGTCCCCTTGGTAACCGATTAGCATAGATGTAACTTTGCAAAGAAGTAGCCTCCCACCACTTGCATATCTCATGCTCATATGTCCTTTCAAGAGCTGTACATTTTGAGGTTAAGTTCAAAATGATCTGTGTTGTTTTACTGTAGCACACTGCACCTGTTGCAGGATGTTTTTTAAATATGTCTAGTGCCACTTCTCGATGCTCTGATTCATTGAACATTATCCTCTATTTCACCAAAGCATTACAATCAGCTTATTAGTACCGCTGCATTCCCCCTCGTCCTACCTCTTTGGCAGGAATAAATATGTTAGTCACAGTTCTTTAATTGCTTACCGATGCAACGTAAGCTGATCTCCATTCAGTTGTCCTTATCGGGTCCGAACTCAAAACTCGCCATAACCGTCCTAAACACACACATTTAGTTTCTATCATAGGGAAATCCTCTTGCGGCGGTGAATGGAAGCAAAGACCAAAGCTCCCTTGTTTACACCTCAGTCCGTGCGCTCGCGTTCGGGTGCATCATTGTACAGAGTGTGTCTGTGTTATTATATAAATGCTTTTTTTTCCTCGTGCCCAATATGCAGAAAGTAATGCACTCGTAGGGGCTGAGTTGATGAAGAATTTATTCGAACTCCACAGCAAACAGATGTATTTCGGCAGTCTCCTTCATCAGTATCAGGTGCGCCAGAAGCCGTCACCCTTATACCCTCATTAAAAAATATACAAAAGAGCTCATTAAAATTGATTCACAAACACCAACTTAACATGGTAAATGTTGACATGATGCTGATGCATGAAATAACAATCCAATCGATGTTACAGTGTCAAATTCATTGTAAATACATTTTGTAATTATCATAATATCTTAGATATATAAAACACACATGCATAGATGTTTATATATATTCACAAAAAAAAACAAAAGTAAAAGCAATATTACAGTTAGATGAATTTGTCTGTGTCAACATTAACGCTAACGTTTTGAACAAAAAACAAAACAGAAATTCAACATTTATAGTTCGGAGCACTAACTATAACTTGTGCCTCTGTCATGCAGTGCTTAAGACTTGTTCTGATTCAGATGAACAGCCAGGGTCTTTTGCACCACCTCAGCCCCCACTGAGAATTTGCTACTGATGCAAGCAGATCATTTTTCATCTGAGACAAGCAGTTCTTGCCAGGACAACTTACCTAAGAGCACACGTGTCCCCCTAGGCTGTAGTTTTTTTTGTTTCGTTTTTTGATCATTTTATTTTTAAATTTTTCACCTTTTTGTTTTTAAGGAGATTCTATTTAACACCTTCAATATTATGTTTTCGTCCGATCCTTAAAAAAAAAGGAAAAGAGCTCTAAATGTTTGAAAACACAATCAATGGTTCTAGTTGTTCAAAACTGGTAACAAAATGGCTCTTTTCAGAGCTACCCTTAATTGTTATTTCCCTTTTTCTCTTCTCCAAAGCTCTTGCAAAACTCTTGTGAGATCCAGTCAGGCAATTGCTTGCACGCAGTCTGAGTGGGCAGTGCTTTCTGTTTTGCTTTTGCAGGACTCTCACAAGAATGTAGTTTTTATAATTGACATTGTACCAACACTGAATGTATCCTGATGTAGTATGTATAATTTATATATACCAGAACAGTAACAGTGTGTTTATTAAAAAAAAATGCAGTCTATTATATAATTGAGAAGAAAAAATAATTCACTTATATTTATGAAAAGACCTGACATGTTTTACTGCATTAGATGAACATTGGTACTTAGCGAACCTCAAGACTCATTTATTTACATTAAGTCAATTTATTATTATTAGAAAAAGTTCAATCACTACTATTTCTTACGATCCTCGTGAGATTGTAAACTTACTTTTAGAGGAAGAACTTATACTTTTCTTAATTAAAGTACGTATGCCTTATAATCCCCATTCTTAAGGTGTGGGAAAAAAGTAGACTCTCAAATGAGACCTTTTCGCAGTATAACAGCATTGCAAAGTAGGGTTTAAGGAGACACTAGGATCCCAAATACATCCCTCCACAGCCTAACAACTGTGTACAGTAGCCTCTCCAGAGAGAACGTGCATGAAGGTAAGTAGTGTGTAGAGTACGATGTAAAGAGACACTTTCTCGCCACTCACAACTTTCCACAAGCTCAATAGAATGAAAAGCAGGGTGGGGATGGTTCTCACCTCACATGTAAGACCTCACTATTCGATACTGAGTATAACAAGTACTAGCCTCTCCACTGAAACATCTGCTAGGGTAATAACGGTATATATGAGTGTGTGGTATTAGATTTGCCTGCCCGCTAGCAGCTCTTCCCAACATAACAGATATATAGAGCGGTGTGCAGGATAACATTGCCTTCTGCACTAAAACCTATCTCCAGGACAACTTGTCCCATCAGACCTCTCCCCATGGGGACAATGAGCATTATAGAATGTGTACAAGGACAGACTTCTCAGCGGAAACTTCTCTCCAGAGACACAAACATATATAGTCACACATAAAAAAGAACTGGACTCTCCACTATCACATCTCCACCAGTTGAAAGCACTGCACAATAGAATATGAGAGCGTGCTGGCCGCTGTGCTAAAATCCCTCTGTTGTATGAGACGTCTGCATACACCAGTGAGAACAAGGACTGATCTCTTTAGTGAGATGTCACCATATATAGGTATTCAAATAATTGATTTCTCCATTAACAATTCTCTACAGCAGAAACTATATTCATATTACTATATATATATATATATATATATATATATATATATATATATATATATATATATATATATATATATATATATATATATATATATATATATATATATATATATATATATATATATATATTACCTACTGGCGGTCGCCAGTAGGTATATATAGTTAGGATTTTTTCTTTATGGGATTTTTGAAAATTCTATGTCTAATAACTTTGTCGTTTGTGGACGGAATTGGCTGACATTTTCAGGATAATGGCACATTTTGTTTCTGAGCAGCCCCTTGAAATTTGGGGTGGGTCCGTCAAGGGGGAGCCGAGAAAAAAGGGGGGTCCCAAAACACGTTTTTCCCATGTTAATTTCCATAGGGCGGTTGGAGTGTTAGCCCGATGTGCCTTTGCTAGGTCTCAATATATGTGCTCCAGTGGATTTTGATAAATTAACGTTCAAAAAATATATATATATCTGTGACAGCGCTCCGGGTAGCGCTCCGATTCGCGTACTTGACGCGTAACGGAACTTCGCGAAGCGAAGCTGATTGGCTCTCCGGTGTCTGTCAACATTCTAAACAGTCCGGAGCGGCCGCCATCTTGTCTCTCGGTAGGATTGAGAGACAAGAGGAGGCCAAAACGAAGGGGGAAATGACCATAAGGGGGCATAGTAGATCCTCCCTGACCCCCTAGGTTTGATGGGGAGGCTTTAAAAGGGCCCCGCGGGGCAAAAAAAAAAAATATATATCATTTTTTTTGCGTGGGGAGCGCCCGGTATGCTTTTGTGCAATGGGCGGTGGTAATCTAAATGATGAGGAGGGGGGCATCATTCAAAGCACATCAGCGTGCATAAACACAAAAATGTTTTTATCTACCACGTACTTGTCTTATCTCTCTGAGATGCATTCGGCAATGGTAGTCTGTTCATTACATAGATCGCCCGAGGGCGGTAGTACAGACCGCGCGTAGGAAAGGGTCAAAAGCCAGGGGTATAGAAGTATGTAACAAGCAAGCCATTTAATTGAAAAAACTAAACGTGACAAACGGTTGCAGGATCAGTGAAGGTTGATTTTATAATTGAAAGTATAACAGGATCAGTTACAATAAAATCGTCCATACGCACACCATGGGCGAGTATCATGGGTAACATTATTTCGAAGCTTTATTAATACAATAATCAATAATGAAAAATCGACATCAATAGGGTTGTCTGTATTCACAGTTAGTACCCTTCCCTGCCCGCCATGTGCACAAAGACCGCATACATCCCCCATAACGTCAAGGCTAAGTAACTAGAACGTCATAAGGAGTTGCAAGTCGCTCCCATACTGGCGCCATTTTGGTCGAGGCCAGGCAGGTTCAGAGTATAGTTCAATGTCTCCAATAAGTAGCGGCAGGACCAGAATCCCTTTCGGCAGTGCTGGCTTCGTCATTACGAGCACTAGAAAACAAGACATTCTGGGCAATACCACCCTTGACGCAGCCCTTTATTCCTCAAGATGGTGTCTTTTAAAAGCCAGGGGTATAGGAGTATGTAACAAGCGAGCCATTTAATTGTAAAAACTAATCGTGACAAACGGTTGTAGGATCAGTGAAGGTTGATTTTTTAATTGAAAGTATAACAGGATCAGTTACAATAAAATCGTCCATACGCACAACATGGGCGAGTATCATGGGTTACATTACTTCGAAGCTTTATTAATACAATAATCAATAATTAAAAATCGACATCAATAGGGTTGTCTGTATTCCCAGTCAGTACCCTTCCCCGCCCGCCATGTGCACAAAGACCGCATACATCCCCCATAACGTCAAGGCTAAGTAACTAGAACGTCATAAGGAGATGCAAGTCGCTCCCATACTGGCGCCATTTTGGTCGAGGCCAGGCAGGTCCAGAGTATAGTTTAATGTCTCCAATAAGTAGCGGCAGGACCAGAATCCCTTTCGGCAGTTCTGGCATCGTTATTACGAGCACTAGAAAACAAGAAATTCTGAGCAATATTAACCTTGACGCAGCTCTTTATTCTACAAGATGGTGTCTTTCAAAAGCCAGGGGTATAGGAGTATGTAACATGCGAGCCATTTAATTGAAAAAACTAAACGTGACAAACGGTTGCAGGATCAGTGAAGGTTGATTTTTTAATTGAAAGTATAACAGGATCAGTTACAATAATATCCTCTATACGCACACCATGGGCGAGTATCATGGGTAACATTACTTCGAAGCTTTATTAATACAATAATCATTTATGAAAAAACTAAACGTGATAAACGGTTGTAGGATCAGTGAAGGTTGATTTTTTAATTGAAAGTATAACAGGATCAGTTACAATAAAATCGTCCATACGCACAACATGGGCGAGTGTCATGGGTTACATTACTTTGAAGCTTTATTAATACAATAATCAATAATGAAAAATCGACATCAATAGGGTTGTCCGTAGTCCCAGTCAGTACCCTTCCCCGCCCGCCATGTGCACAAAGACCGCATACATCACCCTTAACGTCAAGGCTAAGTAACTAGAACGTCATAAGGAGTTGCAAGTCGCTCCCATACTGGCGCCATTTTGGTCGAGGCAAGGCAGGTCCAGAGTATAGTTTAATGTCTCCAATAAGTAGCGGCAGGACCAGAATTACATTTATGAAGAATGTTGAAGAGTAGTATGTTGAAAATCTGAAGCCATCATTCTACAAACTCTCAACCAGCCTTAGGTGGAAAAATCCTGAAGAATATACAAACTGAAAACCAGTTTTTGTCTGTATAGATTCAGCAGCAACACTTGAGTCAGCTTTGTGTGAAGTCGCCATCTTGATCCAATCAATACCGTCCCCTTGCACACATTCAGGGACCAGGCTGCAGGACGTGTCTTCAGATCAAACGGATTGTGGGACAAGGTCCAGAATGGAAGAGTCACCCAAAGGCAAAAAGTTCCGCCGGACCCCGGGAGCCGTCCGCCTATGTCGGGGGCGATCTCAGGCAACACCAGGGCAACAAGACTTGGGGAGGGGGCAGGAGCTAAGCGCCCCCTCCCAGTCCGCGCCACCACAACGCCCCTGGGGGGCCTCCGTCAAGCGGTTCAGGGAGGCACCGCAGGCAGCCGTTCTACAGATCAGTGGCTCTCACCGGCAAGGCTCCCCTCCGTCAGCAGCAATCGTTGGCGCTATGGTTGCGGCCGGAGGCCCCGCCTAGTCAACGCCCCGGCCTCTCCATGTCGTAGGCTGCAAGAGTGGTCGCAACTCAGCTGGCCGAGCGAGACTTGGGGAGGGGGCAGGAGCCAAGCGCCCCCTCCCAGTCCGCGCCACCACACCGCCCCCCGGGGGCCTCCGTCAAGCGGCTCAGTGAGGCACCGCAGGCAGCGGTTCTTCAGATCACAACAGAGTCTCATGCTCGATCGATTGAGCTGGCCGAATCAGGCAACAAGAAGGTGTGGGGGGGGCACCTCTTGCTCAACCACCACCTGAGGAGGTGGTACTCTCTTCCTAGGAGGTGGTGGTGGTGGTGGTGGGGATGCACCACCTGAAGCTACAACACTTGCTATTGCTAAGTGATGAAAAAAGGTCTTCCTCTCACAAAGATGAAAGTCAGAGTGAGGAAACAAGGAGGGGTTTTCATCATTTGGGACAAAAAATAGTTCTCAACCAATGAAAAGTGTTATTTTTAGGTCACATGACCTAGCCTTACATCATTAGGAACCCAAAAGTGCAATGAACCAATGAAAAGTTTTATTAACAAGTCACATGACCTGTTATGCTTACGTTACGCGCTCCGCGCTGCGCCCCGGATCGCTTCCAGGAAGCTGCGCTTCGTGCCTCGCGCACCGGAGCACTTCCGGGTGCGCTAACGCGGCGCGTCATATGACGCATTACGCGACACGTCGCGGTTACGCGACGTGTCACAATGTTGTTTTCTAACGCGGCAGTTGCGCAAACAGAACGTTTATCGGCCGGGCATATGGAATATATACACATTCATACCATACAATCAGGGCATGTACGCACAGTCACACCATACAATTTTTTACGTTCTCAGTGATGGTCTGCACTCCATGCAATATCTCACAGCGCTTGTCTATGTCTTTCCTTACATGGAGCACTGTGCGGTCCATGTCCACTCCATTCTTCAGTCGGAATTCCGATGTAACCTACAGAGGAGAAAAGAAACGGGGGGGGATACAGCATTCAGAGGATGTCAGCGCGCGCAAACACGAAAAAGCTTCTACTTACCATGTATCAGACTAGCTGCAGGAACGTGTGATACAACAGATCTTGGCTATCCCTTTCGCATTATTTTTCTGTGTAACATATCCTCCCCTTTTTATGATGCCAAAATTTTTTTCATTTTGTTTGTCTCTAAATTCGAGTTCCCTCTTCGTGTATTTGTTTCTCAATTAGTCTTATTTTATGGGAAAAAATACCACACCTTACATTCGGCAGATACCTTAAGCTACGGTCGACCATTTTCTAACAATTCTGGAAAAAGGGCTGGTGTGACGGATACAAATTTCAATCAATCCAAAATTCAGGCAAAGGGTCTGCATTATCTGTCTTCTATTGTTTGGGAATAACAGCCATTATTCTAAAACCCTACCAAACTAGACAATTGTTATGACGCTGATTCCATA
Source organism: Lissotriton vulgaris (assembly GCF_964263255.1). Taxonomy (NCBI): domain Eukaryota; kingdom Metazoa; phylum Chordata; class Amphibia; order Caudata; family Salamandridae; genus Lissotriton; species Lissotriton vulgaris. The sequence continues at coordinate 47,357 of NW_028254877.1, read as the reverse complement.
CTTCCTTCGAAAACTCTTTTTTTTTCAGTATACAAATACGGGACTACAACCACGTGGGCCGGCCACGGAGCAAACTGGAATCTTATATGATGAGGGGACCTTTACACTGTAGAAAAACGTAACGGGCGGGCCATTAGGTTGCAGGAATTAAGGTGTCTAACAGTTACAATGAAATTATCTAGATATACATTTGCGGGCAAGTACCATGAGTAACGTTAATTCGAACTTTCAATAGTACAGTAATGAATAATACATCAAAACTTAATATCAATAGGGATGTCCAAATGTTCAATCAGTACCCGTCCCCGCCCGCCATGTGCTCCAAAACTGCATACATATCTCGTGATATCAAGGCTGAGCAACCAGTACACTTCAAGGAGTTGCGAGTCTCATTTATACCGACGCCATTTTGGGTGAGGCCGGGCAGGTCCAGAATATAGTCAAAATATCTCCACCAACCAGCGGTCGGAACAGAACCCCTTTCAGCAGTCCAAAAAGTTCTGTTAAATGACAACAGAAGGGACAGGCAACAAGAACCATCAGTCAAAGAGGGGAGGGCAAGTTCTTCTCTACCGGGTCACGTTGGGGCTCCACCGGAACTGATCGAATTGGTAGTCTACAGTGTTTCTGGATGTTTCAGACTGAAGCTGGCGTCAGCATGAGAGCACCACCATCTCGTGGCTACGTCGTGGCCATTCCGCAAGCAATCATGGCAGTCGCTCCCCACCGGAAGTCTACGGGAGTCGGGGGTCCCGGTGACTGTTGAATCTTCAAGGCTGAGGGGACTCTTTTGGGAATGGGGCCCATGCCCTAGCAGTCAAGCGTCCGAGTTCCACGGTTCCCCAGAGGCATCTTTGCAGGCCAGGCCCAAGTCTGTGGAGCCGACCGCCATTTCGTGAGCTCCGTAGCAGCCGCCTGTCACTGTACCACAAGATTGGGTGCAATACCGTTGGATGGCGGGTGAGACGTTGTAATAGCAAGAGCAGGCGCAATTCAGCTGGCCGAGCGAGGCACTGTGTCGCAAGAGCGGGCGCAAGTCAGCTGGTCGAGTGAAGTGCTGGGGTGTAGCTGAGAAACCTCTACCTGGGGAGGTGGGGGAGGCTCTTTCGCACCGCCTCTCCCTTCTACTGCACCCCATGCCATCTCCTGGCGCAGGATCAGTGATGCCATCAGTGATGTCATTTGAGATGTCATCAGTGATGTCATCAGTGATGTCATCAGTGATGTCACTGATCATGTCATGAATGATGTAATATGTGACATGATCAGCAGTGGATTGCGGGTGCACAATATATAGTTAGTGCAACTAACTATATATGAAATTTCAATGGTTTTGTGTGAGTAAAATAAGGTTTTGCAAATGCTAATTCCTAACTATATATGGTCTATAACCCATGGTTTTTACAGTGAATTTTCAAGGTTTTGTAAATGCTAATTCCTAACTATATATGGTCTATAACCTATGGTTTTTTCAGTGAATATATATATATATATATATATATATATATATATATATATTACCTACTGGCGTTCGCCAGTAGGTATATATAGTTAGGATAAATTCCCTATGGGACTTTTGAAAATCCTATGTCTAATAACTTTGGCGTTTGTGGATGGAATCGGCTGAAATTTTCAGGAAAATGGCACATTTTGTTTCTGAGCAGCTCCTGAAAATTTGGTGGGGTTTCGTCAAGGGGGGGCTGAGAAAAAAGGGGGGTCCCAAAACGCGTTTTTTGCATTGAGTTTTCCATAGGGCGGTTGGACTCACTTTTAGCTCGAACGGCTGAATGGATTTGCACGAAACTTGGCAAAATTGTAGGGACTGTTAGCCCGATGTGCCTTTGCTAGGTCTCAATATATGTGCTCCAGTAGTTTTTGAGAAATTAACGTTTAAATCAAGATATATATCTGTAACAGCGCTCTGGGCAGCGATCCGGTCCGCTTACTTTTCGCTTATCGGAACTTTGCGCGCAGAAAGCTGATTGGCTCTCCGGTGTCTGTCAACATTCTAAACAGTCCGGAGCGGCCGCCATCTTGTCTCTCGGTAGGATCGAGAGAGAAGAAGAGGTGAAAAACGAAGGGTGAATTTAATGAAAGGGGGCAAGGTATCCCCCTCTTGACCCCCTAGGAATGTTGTTGGGGTTATTAAAGGGACCCGTGGGGAAAAGAAAAAAAAAAAGATTTTTCACGGTAGAAGCGCTTCACGGGCCGCGAACTGGGCCGCAAACTGGTAGCGAAACGGGAATTCGCCATTTTGTGCTTCGTAAATTAAATTACTAGTTATAAGTGGGTACGGGAGACGTATCCTAATCCCCTATGTTTCCTGAGGGTGGGTGAGGAGGCTGATATATGTTGATACATCTCTTCCAGCGGCTGTGCGTGAGCTTTTTTTTTTTTTTTGCTGCGTGACAGTCCGGAGCGGCCGCCATCTTGTCTCTCGGTAGGATCGAGAGAGAAGAAAAGGTGAAAAACTAAGGGGGAATTTAATGAAAGGGGGCAAGGTATCCCCCTCTTGACCCCCTAGGAATGTTGTTGGGGTTATTAAAGGGTCCCGTGGGGAAAATAAAAAAAAAATGATTTTTCACGGTAGAAGCGCTTCACGGGCCGCGAACTGGGCCGCAAACTGGTAGCGAAACGGGAATTCGCCATTTTGTGCTTCGTTAATTAAAGTACTAGGTATAAGGGGGTGCGGGAGACATATCCTAATCCCCTATGTTTCCTGAGGGTGGCTGAGGAGGCTGATATTTGTTGATATATCTCTTCCAGCGGCTGCTCCATCTTGCCTTTTTTCGAATGCCACAATTTTGTCGTGCACGGCAGCCATTTTAGATGCCAGGCTGGTCCCAGGCTATCACCTACCCCTGCGGATGTAGTTTATGGCCCCAGCTGTAGAGAATTCAGACATGCCAATCCTCCTGATTCAGGCGTGTGAGTACTGATTTCAGTGCTAGTCTCCCGCCTCCCGATTTCTGCAAGCAAAAACCCGGGGGCATATTACTAACAACTAGCGATAATTTTTGTCTATAACTTGTTTAGAGACAAAAATTATCGCCGCACATCGGCGATTTTTATCGCAGATAAACCTTGCTATTATCGCAGAAAAGTCAGCGATATTCATGTATTATCGACCTAATGCTCTTAGCCATGTTATCCACCTCCCATTGGATAACATGGCTAAGACCTGCTCAGGGCAGGTGTTAGCTTTTGGAGATATTCGCGCTTAGTGCGAATATCTCCAAAAGTTGGTAATAGAAGGTAGCGATGTTAGGGACTGTTTCCAGTCGCTAACATCTTGGCACGCCACTTTGCATGTCATTAGTGATAAGTATCACTGACATGCAAAGCCGGGCCCAAGATGGTCGCTATCTCCTTTTAGGTGTCACTAACTGGTGTTAGCGACAGCTTGATAATAGGGAAATAATTTTATCTCCGCTTTCATGGTTTTTAAAGCCAAAAAAGGGGAGATAAACCCCCTTGCTAATATGCCCCACGATTCCTTGGGGGTTTCAGCTGATAGGGCTTGGTATTGTGTTACATGGTAATTTTTCCATGAAACGTCAGAGGGTCGATGTAGGGGTTCTAGAAGAGGTGATAAACCATTTAAGCCTCATGAACAAGCGCATGGTCTTTTAAAGATTTCTGAAGTACTCGGGGCGGCGGTGTGTGTGTGCCCTCTTTCAGGAGCGGGCGGGGGGGCACTGCCAGCAACTTGCCAGGTCAGGTAGTGTTCAACACGTGCATCACCCTTTCTCTGCTTGCTATTGCGCTCCATGCTTCGGAAAGGTAAGAAAAAGAACGTGCATTTGAGTTTGAAATGTCCGATCCTGCAGCAGCACACTTCCAAAGCCCACACATGACAATAACCCGATTCAAGGCCCCATTCACCCGTTTTTAAAAAAATAGATAACACTCCAACAAAGTAAGGTTATAAAACTTTATTAACTTTTAACGATAATGAACAGAACAAAAACTAAAAACATTTAAACATTTATTAACACAAAAAGCAACAATGGTTAGAAGCTGTCTTTTGTGCGAATAGTCCCAAGGCAGCACAACGTGCAGAGTTCTGGACGGCACCCAGGTGATGTCGCCTGGGTGCCGCACTGGTTTAGGGATCCTACAATGCTGCTCCGAAAATTGGCGTGGGGCGTCCCGGGTGGGGCGGGGGGAGGCCTCGTCAGTAGCGGTCTGTTGTGCGAATAGTCCCAAGGCAGCACAACGTGCAGAGTTCTGGACGGCACCCAGGTGATGTCGCCTGGGTGCCGCACTGGTTTAGGGATCCTACAATGCAGCACAGAAAAACAGCGTGGGGCGTCCCGGGTGGTGCGGGGGGAGGCCTCGTCAGTAGCGGTCTGTGTCCAGTGTCACATGGCTGACACAACATGTACGACAGGCACCCAGGTGATGTCCAGTAAACTGCCGCACTGGTTTTGGTATCCTACAATGCTGCTCCGAAAATTGGCGTGCGGCGGCCCGGGGGGGGGGGGGGGGGGGGGGGGGGGAGGCGGCGTGAACGGGCCTCCCCAGGTGGCGGCCATCTAGCTGAGTTGCGCTCGCTCTTGCGGCCACAGCGTCTCGCTCACCATGTTGTGGAGTTGCTCCCACTCTTGCAGTGCAGCGATAGGCGGCTGCCACATGGCTGTCAAAATGGCGGACGGCTCTTCGGTTTTGGGCCTGGTCCACTGAAATGGCCCTGGGACACCTTGGAAGTCGGACGCTTGCCTGCTAGGGCTTGGGCTCCATTCTCGAAAAGCGTCCCCTCAGCCGTGAAGATTGTATAAAAGTCTTGGGGGCCCCCGACTCCCGCAGGCTTCCGGTGGGGAGCGGCTGCCATGATTGCTCGCGGAATGACCACGACGGAGCCACGAGATGGTGGTGCTCTCATGCTGACGCCAGCTTCAGTCTGAATGATCCAGAAACAAGGTGGGGCTTTCATCGTTTGGGAAAAAAAATGTTCTAAACCAATGAAAAGTGTTATTTTTAGGTCATATGACCAAGCCTTCCATCTTTAGGAAACCAAAAGAAAAATGAACCAATGAAAAGTTTTATAAACAAGTCACATGACCTGTTCTGCGGCATAGGGCTACAAAAAGCGTAGAAAATCCGTTGGCACGTGAGGCGGCGTCAGTAGCGGACCGATGTGCGAATAGGCCGAAGGCAGCACAACGCGTCGAGATCCGGATGGCACCGAGGTGGTGTCCAGCAAATTGCCGCACTGGTGTGGCCATCCTACAATGCTGCGCCGAAAGACGGCGTGTCCAGCTGAGTTGCGGTCACTGTCAGTAGCGGACCGATGTGCGAATAGGCCGAAGGCAGCACAACGCGTCGAGATGCGGATGGCACCGATGTGGTGTCCAGCAAATTGCCGCACTGGTGTGGCCATCCTACAATGCTGCGCCGAAAGACGGCGTGTCCAGCTGAGTTGCGGTCACTGTCAGTAGCGGACCGATGTGCGAATAGGCCGAAGGCAGCACAACGCGTCGAGATCCGGATGGCACCGAGGTGGTGTCCAGCAAATTGCCGCACTGGTGTGGCCATCCTACAATGCTGCGCCGAAAGACGGCGTGTCCAGCTGAGTTGCGGTCACTGTTGCGGTACAGTGACTCGAACGCACCGAGATCCGGATGGCACCGAGGTGGTGTCCAGCAAATTGCCGCACTGGTGTGGCCATCCTACAATGCTGCGCCGAAAGACGGCGTGTCCAGCTGAATTGCGGTCACTGTTGCGGTACAGTGACTCGAACGCGCCGAGATCCGGATGGCACCGAGGTGGTGTCTAGCAAATTGCCGCACTGGTGTGGCCATCCTACAATGCTGCGCCGAAAGACGGCGTGTCCAGCTGAGTTGCGGTCACTGTTGCGGTACAGTGAGTCGAACGCGCCGAGATCTGGATGGCCAAGTTTCAAGTTTCATCTGGCAGTTTTTCTCCATCCTTCCTGGATCAAAGAAGGTGAATGCTAAATATGCCACCTGCCTCATCTGAACATATGAAGTTAACTTGTATACACTGTGGTGCTATGCTGTCCTATGGCAACATGAGCATCAACCTGATGAATACGGCATTCGAAAATCATAAATGCCCTAATGCACCCAAGAAGTAATTTTTTTTTTGCTCCAGTTGAGCCGTTTTCAATGCCTGTTTTTTGTTGTTTCCCCTCCATCAAGAACAAAACAAAAATACAAGGCGCTAAGATCCGAATGGCAAGTCCTGGATGTTGAGTGCCTCAGTTGAGAGTTCTGAGCAGTGCTTGTAAGACTGTCTGAAGCTTATTTGCACCTGCTGCAGCTTCACTAGGTCCGGCGGAACTTTTTTCCTTTTCCTTTCTGCTTCTTTTCCTACAATGCGTTTCATCTAAAGACACGACCAGGTCCCTGAATGTGTGCAGGGGGACGCTATTGATTGAATGAAAATGGCGGCTTGACACAAAGCTGACTCAAGCGTTACTGTTGGTGCTATACAGACAAAAATTGGTTTTCAGTTTGTACATTCTTCAGGTTTTTTTTTCCATCCAAGTCTGATTGAGAGTTTGTAGAAAAATGGCTTCAGATTTTCCACATACTACTCTTCAACATTCTTCCTAAATGTAACAATGTGAAACTCACTAGGAGAACGGCTGTTTCTGTTTCCTTTCAAAATGCTGCCACCAATATTTTCTGAATGGAAGACATCATCTTGTAACATAAAGGGCCGAAAGGGGTTCTGGTCTGGCCGATGGTTGGTGGAGACATTTTGACTATATCTTGGACCTGCCCGGCCTCGCCCAAAATGGCGCCGGTATAAATGGGACTCGTAACTCTTTGCCCGCAAATGTATATCTAGAAAATGTTATTGTAAGTGGCCCTGTCGTATTTTAATTACAAAATGTACGTCCACCGATACCGCAACTGTTAGACACCTTTGTTCTTGTCACCTAATGGCCCGCTCGTTACGTTCTTCTACAGTGTAAATGTCTCCTCATCATATACGATTTGAGTTTGCTCCGTGGCCGGCCCACGTGGTTATAGGCCCGTATTTGTATACTGACATTTTCACAATAAAGGTTTTTAAAACAAAACACGGTAGTAGTATTTTCATTTGTAAAGTTTTTACTTTTAGTGACTGTTTTCGAATCAGTAAAAGGCAAGTGAAATAAAGCAGTCCAATTACATGACGGATAAAAGGTATAATATGTAGGAACGCAGTAAAGATAAATGGTCAAGGGCAGTTGTGTTTTTCATGTCTGCAACATAAAGTGATCGATAAGAATCTGATAATCAGGCGCATCGGCGACTAAGACAGCAGGCCGAATCTCTTTTACTCAACGGCTCCGTCATGGAAGGAAGAAACGCCCTTTTTCTCGAAAAAGGAATATATTTTACTTGCCAGACAGTTGTAAATTTTCCGGGAAAGTACATTAGCCTGGAATATTATAACATATGTTTGAAAAAAAAATATTGTTCGAAAATAATAAAAAGCGTAATTTTTAGGTCATATGACCAAGCTTTTCATCATTAAATTAACAAAAGTAAAATGAACCAATGAAAAGTTTTATTAACAAGTCACATGACCTGTTATGCTTACGTTACGCGCTGCGCGCCGCGCCTCGGATCACTTCTGGGTGCGCTAACGCGGCGTGTCATAAAACGCATTACGCGACAACGTAGGTCAAGAATATAGTCTAAATGTCTCCACCAACCAGCGTTCAGAACACAACCCCTTTCAGCAGTCCAAAAAGTTCTGTTAAATGACAACAGAGGGGACAGGCAACAAGAACCATCAGTCAAAGAGGGGAGGGCAAGTTCTTCTCTTCCGGGTCATGTTGGGGCGCTACCGGAACTGATCGAATTGGTAGTCTACAGTGTTTCTGGATGTTTCAGACTAAAGCTGGCGTCAGCATGAGACCACTACCATCTCGTAGCTCCGTCGTGGCCATTCCACGAGCAATCATGGCAGCCGCTCCCCACCAGAAGCCTGCGGGAGTCGGAGGCCCCCATGACTTTTGTAGAATCTTCACGGCTGAGGGGACGCTTTTCGAGAATGGGATCCAAGCCCTAGCAGACAAGCGTCCGAGTTCCAAGGTGTCCCAGGGCCATTTTAGTGGACCAGGCCCAAAACCGAAGAGCCGGCCGCCATTTTGAGAGTCCTGTGGCAGCCGCCTATCGCTGCACCGCTAGAGCGGGCGCATCTCAACTACATGGTGAGCGAGACGCTGTAGTCGCAAGAGCGGGCGGAAAACAGCTGAATGGCGGAAGAGGCACAGTGTAGCAAAAGCGGGCGGAATGGCAACTAAAACGATAAAGGGGCGCCTCACTACAGCTTGTCTTCAGGTCAAACGGATTGTGGGACAAGGTCCAGAATTGAAGAGTCATCAAAAGGCAAAAAGTACCGCCGGACCCCGGGAGCCGGCCGCCTATGTCGGGGGCGATCTCAGGCTACACCAGTGCTATAAGACTTGGGGAGGGTGTCGGAGCCAAGCGTCTTCTCCGAGTCCATGGCCATCACAGCGCCCCTCAGGGGCCTCCGTCAAGCTGTTTAGGAAGGTAACATATCATATTGTTTTCTAATGCAGTCAGGTCCACAAACGACACTCACTTACTTTGAGAATAGTGAAGCTGCAGTAGGAGGAAATAAGCTTCAGACAGTGTTACAAGCGCTGCTCAGAACTCTTAACTATGGCACCCAACATCCAGAACTTATGCTATTTGAGAATGGTAGTGACATCAAAGCATCTCGGGGACCAAAACCATTAACGTACTTTCACGTATGAAAATCTTACTTGGGGAGGGGGCAGGAGCGAAGCGCCCCCTCCCAGTCAGCGCCACCACACCGTATGTTGAAAATCTGAAGCCATCGTTCTACAAAGTCAACCAAACTTGGATTGAAAAATCTAGAAAAATGTACAAACTGAAAACCAGTTTTGGTCTGCATAGCATCAGTAACAACGCTTGAGTCAGCTTTGTGTCAAGCCGCCATTTTGATTCAACAAAGCACAGGCATCGAAAAAGGCTGAAATTCAGAACTCTAAACTATGGCACCCAACATCCAGGAGCTTGCTATCCGGATCTTGGAGCCTTGTGCTGTTTTCGATCTATTCACACATCGGTCCACTACTGACATCATCTTATAAACCAACGTTATGTAAATAGTTTTTTAATAAAATGTTTTACCCTATTTCTTTGCTGGTGTGTTGTCTATATTTTTAATATTTGCATAGGGTTTGTCATTATTTTGTGCGGGATGGGTGATGGAGCCGAGCTGTCTTGCAGCCCTCATGGTGTGGAGCTCAGTTCATCTCACTATTTTCGTATTTCTCAAGAAGGGTTGTTCCTAATATTTCTATTTTAGCGAGGTCAAAAAGAGATCCAATTAGTGGCCTACTGATTTTGCTCGATTACTTTTATTTTTTTACACGATTTTTCACTATCTGCAAAGACTAAACAGAGTATTGCGACTTTGTGCTTGTTTGTAAATAGAGAATGATCCAAAGAGAACCAATTCTAAAACAGTAAATGCTTGGACAACAATCAATCAAATGGAGAGACAAGGAGGTACGACGGATTACAACGGGGGTAAAGGCCTGCGTTAACTACCCTTCTGTATCTGCAAAGAGAGAGTACTAACAAAGGCAAAAGAGGGGAGGGGGGGGGCAGCGTTCAAAGCACATCAGCGTGCATAAATATGAAAATGTTTTTATCTATCACGTACTTGACATTTTAAAGCTTTTCATATTTGCTATTAAAAAACCAATGAAATTCACAGAAAAAACCATAGGTTATAGTGGATATATAGTTAGGAATTTGCATTTACAAAACCTTGAAAATTCAATGAAAAAACCATAGGTTATAGGCCATATATAGTTAGGAATTAGCATTTACAAAACCTTATTTTACTCGCATAAAACCATTGAAATTCCATATATAGTTAGCTAACTATAAGCGCTAACTATATATCGCGCACCCGCAATCCACTGCTGATGATGTCACATATTACATCATTCATGACATGGTCAGTGACATCACTGATGACATCACTGATGACATCTCAAATGACATCACTGATGACAACTCAAATGATATCAATGATGACATCTCAAATGACATCACTGATGACAACTCAAATGACATCACTGATGACATCTCATTTGTCATCACTGATCACATCACTCATGTGATAATACAATGAACCTCTTCAGACTCTAATATAACCTTACATACACTCAGTATAAACAGACACTCACAGACTGTCACTCATCCATGGACTTACTCACACACCTAGTCAGTCATGCAAAGAATCAATCACACCTCCATTTCCTCAACTATACAGTTATACACATCTTACTTATTCAAACATATAATAACACATATTTACTCTCTTATATAATCCCTGATACAAGCTCACAGTGATCGATACAGCCACTCACACATTCACTGGCTCTTATGTTCAGTTATTTATATATCTCAACTCTCACATGTATTGTGTTTTACATACGTACTTACTTGCACATGTAGCAATGAGAAATCCATTCACTCACCAACACACCCATGCACAGTCAACCGCTCATATAGCTGTTTCCACATGCACTCTTGAACTCATACTCCTAGTGAATCAACTGCTTACACATCTATGCACAGAGTCACGCACCTCCCAGCCACCCACACACACACTCAGCCTCCCATTCAAATATTTGGGCAACCAATCAATAACCCATATGGCTACTCTTATAGCTACTGATCAACACAAGCAGCAGTTTACACAACAACAAACATACTGATGCACGAATTAAGACAGTTTAGTCACTAACCCATGCACTCAGTGAGACACATTTAATCACTCACTCATACAGTCAGTCATGCACCTACTAAATTCTTCATCCAGACACTTATACATCCACTCATTCTTCAATATGTGAAACATATTTTAACTTTACAGAAACATACAGTCACTGGATGTTGTAATCAGTGATGTCATCAGTGATGTCACTGACCATGTCATGAATGATGTAATATGTGACATCATCAGCAGTGGATTGCGGGTGCGCGATATATAGTTAGCGCTTATAGTTAGCTAACTATATATGGAATTTCAATGGTTTTATGCGAGTAAAATAAGGTTTTGTAAATGCTAATTCCTAACTATATATGGCCTATAACCTATGGTTTTTTCATTGAATATATATATATATATATATATATATATATATATATATATATATATATATATATATATATATATATATATATATATATATATATATATATATATATATATATATATATTACCTACTGGCAGTCGCCAGTAGGTAGTTATAGCTAGGACCTAGTTTCCATAGGAAATCCTCAACATTCTATTTGGAATACCTTTGGCCCTGGTGGATGAATCTTTGCGGATTTCTCAAAGAAGATGGCTCGGTCCGCTGCGCTCCTTCCCTGAAAGTTTGGGGGGGATTGGTCAAGTGGGGGCTGAGATAAAAGGGGGGTCCCAAAACGTGTTTTCTCCATGTTATTTTCCATAGGACGTTTAGACACGGCTACCGGTCGAACGGCTGAATGGATTTATAAGAAATTTGGCAAAACTGTATTTTCCGGTTCCCGATAATGTTACCCGGTGTTCTAATGTTAATTCCCAAACAAATACAGCTATCAGTTTGAATACATAACTAAAACATAGTGTGTTCAAACATTTAGTCCTACAAGTATAAAAGCTATGGGAGCATACTAAGAATGGTAAAATGGAGGTTAACCCAAAGTAATGGATCAAGTATCATGATTCAAAAAAACATTAGAGCCCCTCACGAATATATATAAAAAAAGGGGTACCCAAGTCATCCCTACAGTGTAAACAAAGATGAGAACATATACCCGCTCTCAGGAATGGATAGAAACCTAAAAATAGAGCGAATACACTCATACTTGAATAGATAGAATAAAAACATGAGATGTACATACGTTTTCTCACCAGGTATCTGGGATTTAAAGAATAGCCTGATGCACTGTGAAAAGGTGAAGACCCGCTAATATATTCCGTACAGGGACAAAAGGACCCTATGGACCAGGTATGTAATGTAATAGAGTTAAGAACTACCTATACTAAGATAACACCCTCTAGCAAGGATAACTACATTGAAACTCTTATGCCCCCCTTTTTAACAGAAGGACGATTAAGAATAACGTTCTACTGGAAGTTGAAGCGCTAATTCTAAAGACGCATATAAAAGAAAAGACACGCAAAACAGCGATTCTCCTGTTTTTAAGTAAGTGACATGAGAAATTCAGCTAGCTGATGCATGTGAGAAAGGGTAAAGCGTAAACTAAGATATAATATTAGTTTCTTCCTATGTTACAGAAATTAATCAAATCGTAACGTAGAAGAGGAATAATCCTTAAAGATAAGAAGTTGGATTATCCGGAAATTCTGGCTATAAAAGTAAGAAGGTTATTAAAATTAGACAGTGATATATAAGGTACTATGAGCGACCAACGCTTTAGAGATAGTTAAAAACCCTCAGCATAAAATTAGATATTAATTGTTTTTATTTAAATTTTAGAAAGAAGCACAATACTTTTGTATCTAAAAGTCTGTCCTGAAGAAGGTGCCATAAAGACCCCTACGCACCGAAACGCGTCGACAAAAGGACTATTTGACTCAATACATAGTGCATGAATTTTTATTGAATATATGCCAAAAGTTTTTTTTTTTTAAACACTTAATTTGCATTTTTAAGTTTATGTTTTTGAGCGATAACAAGAACAGGATTTATGCTGTATTAGACAAGGGAACGCTCAATTTCTATGCATGATATGATATATTTTGTTGTGAATCTTATATGAATGTTTTAAATCAATGAAAATAAAATGCTGAGAGAAAGAAAACTATTCTAGTGTGGAGTAAAAATTAGTACCTATATAAGCTGTCGGTTCAGCCGGTTACATAATACAATTTTAGTAGACGAGTTGGTCACTAAGCCGCAGCATGACACAGAAAGGAATCTTGCTTTTGTTATTACTTTGATACCCAGTCCTTTCTGGTTTTTCTGGGAAACTCTCTTCTTTGATGATGTCTGTCTGTGTATGCCTTCAGTCGGGGCTGAGGAAGTTTGCTGTGGAAGCACTCGCAGATAGTCCTATCAAAGTAGTTGGAACGTTTTCTAAAAAATAGTTATATAATTGCATTGCTTTTTTGAAGCGCTAGTGAATGTTTTCTTTCACAATTACCGCTTGGTTGCTTTCACAGAGCAGAGGGTATGTAGTATTTCACTAGTTAGTGCCTCTGTATCTGCACTCTGTTCTCTGGTGGCTGGAGGAGAAGTGTTTGTTATTGTGGAGATGAAAGCGTGATAAGGAGTGAAATACGACATAGTGTCTGGCCTGTAGAAGCGTGGGAGCAGTGATTAACTCTGAGTCAAGCGGAACTGCGACGGTGCTTGGTAACAGTAATACATTTTTTTTTTCAGAGGTACAACTGTCTGTACGGTGCGCGACCTACTAAGAGAGAGTTCATGGGCCGTTACAGGCTTGCGGGTTCTAGTATCAGTAAGTCAGGTCGACAAAAGAAAACATTAAGTTAGTACAGCTGAGGTTACGTGGAACACATGAATACTCTTTCAATATACAATGATTTCAGTTGAGATTATGGATTAAAAGAGAGAACGTGTATATTTGAAATGTTTATTCAGAAATGCACTGTTTTCAAGGCAAGCCCCTTATCTAATATGAGTACAGACATTGCAAAAAACAAAGTAATCGGTATAGTCAGTAGTACATGGAATACAAACGCTATAGTTGATGAAAAAGGAATATGGTTTCGCAAAATTAATTGTACACTCTTATAAGGAAGTATATTATATTTTAATAAATGGAAGAAGGTCTCTGGCCTTTCAGTTTAGGAACGATATATGAAAATGCTAGTGGTTATACATCATCTCTTTATCAATGAGCTGTCTACATGCGAAGCACTATCAAGTTTGTGTTATGTTACTGTGTAAGGGAAAAAAAACGCGCCAAAAGCGACACAATGGCGAGAGGTGCATGTATGTAAACTGTTGGATCATTCGCAAATCAGTGTTGAGAAGAACTACTGTATTGAGATATCTTTTGAAGGTTGCAGTATTGCATTTGAAATACAGCACGAAAAACAATGGAAATATTATTGAAAGAATATATTTTTCTCTTATGTATTTAAAAAAAAAAAAAATTATGGAAAATTAAAGGAGCAGAGGCGTGTGAGGCGGAAATAAGCAGTTGAAAGGCGAAATGGCGTTTACAGTTATAAAAAACTCATTCTATATTTACACATTAATCAGGGCACATGTAGCATATATTAGCGAGTTTTGCTTTGAGTACGTTTGAAATAACATAAGATAAGATATGCAGTAGAACTGTTGAGATTAGAGTTTAATAAAAAATAAAGTTGAAAATCGAGTAGCTGAAGAAAAAAATTTAGTCCACATAAAAGACCAAAATTTAACCAGCACGAAATCATAATGTCCACTGTTAGTAAAGCCAATAGGACTGTTCTTGTTAAGAAAATATCCAAAAGAACGTGAAGAACATAGGGAGGCAAAACAAAATGTGGACGTCAATGGCTTGCATAAGAGTCATCCTACCATTGTGTAGGCAAAGTAGGCAGCAACTGCTTCTAACAGGAAATCACTGTTATCATCTGAAAACATGTCAGCCCTCCAATTGAAAAGAGGAAAGCAGCATTCATGATCTGTTATTATCGGAGCCTCTTTTACCATCAGAGGACAGCTCGGTGGGTTTTCGATGTAGCTCTCTGTTAGGAAATCGTGCGCCGCTGCGAATATATTCCAATGAACCAGAACTCCTTGTATCGCTGCAAAGGCCATAATCCCTCCGTTGTAACAAAGCTGTTCATGATCAATTAACGGATTCATGAGGTGATTGTAATTCGCTTCAGGAGGTACCAAGTTGCAGAGACATAAGTCCAGGGCCCACTTGAAATCACAGCTCAGGCAATGAAATACAGGCTGCACACAGGTGAAATAGGAATATCGAAATGATAATCGATATGAAGTATTCAAAGTCGAGAGTGCTAAGGTGCCGTAGTAGTCAAGCATCCTCTGGCGAAATAGTTCTAAGTGTTCCGGCTCGTTTGCGAAGACAGGAGGGACATCCATTTTGAAATAAACAAGATGGTAACACAAACGTCACAGCACTGCCAGTTCAACAGGAAGTCCACAGAAATAGGTCGCCGGCTATGGAGTGAAGAGTAGCAGAATTACTTGATAAAATTTCTAGCAGAGTAGTCACTTAAATATTGCTTAGTAGTTATAAAAAAAAATAGCCTTTCTTGAAGTGGAGGATGCGTAAAAAAATAAGGGAGTCATTTCAGCAAATCGTAAAGGAAGGTCACTTTTTATTAAAGAATGATGTTGTCTGTGAATATTAGCTAAGTGAAAGATATGTGTGTGAACAGATGCTACGCTAACTTCTATTTGCGACAATAAGGCTGTGGTTCATGTCTTCGGATTCAAGGTCGGTATTCGCTGCCAGATGGAAAC
Source organism: Lissotriton vulgaris (assembly GCF_964263255.1). NCBI lineage: Eukaryota > Metazoa > Chordata > Amphibia > Caudata > Salamandridae > Lissotriton > Lissotriton vulgaris. The sequence continues at coordinate 31,858 of NW_028254877.1, read as the reverse complement.
ATGAAGGTTCGCATGCGTGGGGTTGATAAACTACATTCTTAAAGGGAAGCAAATGCAGAGTTATTTTTACCGCGTTAGCTTTGTCGTTTAAAAAGTCATAGTGATTTTCATTATATGTAAAAAAAATATCACTGATGAAGAATGAAAAAAATCGTTATAATAACAGGCACTGGTGTATTTTTGAAAAGGTGTGCAACATTACAGGAATTGTAATTAAATAAAAAATGTAATTAAAAGTGTTTGCATGTGGAAGACTAAATACAAATTTGAGTAAAGTTATTTGTATAAACATTTAGGGGTAGATTAACATGGTCCGTGTGGCACTTTTGCTTCACTTGTGATATGTTAACAGTGATGGCAAAGTGGCGTAAAGGGATTGTAAATCTGCACGACTTTTTTTGCCGTCTCAAAGGCATTTGTAAGTGAAAGGGAGCGATTTAGTTTTATGACTGTAGGAGGTAGTGAGCCGCTGCTATCCATTTATGTGTAGAAAATTATAGAATATAAAGAGTAAAAAAACAGAAAAGGTACACTAATTAATTTGTGCATTAGTCATGTTGCAGTTGTGCCTTCAGATTCTAAAAAGGGAAAAGTGTTAGGCGTTTAATATGCAGATTTGAAAAAAAAACGTGTGTATGGTTTAAAAATGAAATGTAAAGGTTTAAAGCAGACGTTTTCAAAGCGGTCCTGGAGGGCCAGATGTATGGTAGATTAAAAAAATCACTACATGTTTTTCAATGGGATTATGTAAAAAATATGTGTCTTTATCTACTATTTAGTTTTTCAGCCTGTTGCCTATTCTTTAACTTTTAATATTGCTGTGTCTTATAAATTTACCAGGGGCGGCTCTAGGCTCATGGTGGCCCTGGGCAAGGAGCGTAGGTAGGGGGCTTCGTAAGAGGGGGTCCGGGCGGGATGGAGTGTGGAGTTCAGTGAAGAGGGGGGGGTCGGGGTGTTTGGTAGTGGAACAGAGCCAGAGGACACCAAATTTCTGGTATGGGCCGCCACGGAAATATGTATCCATCCTCAGAGGATTATTATATTAAGGATATATATTAACATGGTGGCCCCTGGGGTTTGGTGGTCCTGTGCAGGTGTACTGCTTGCATATGCCTAAGGCCGGCCCTGTATTTTTTGTCTATGCACTCGGGGCCTTATTTATGAAGGCCTTGCGCCACCGGTGCGTCACTTTTTCCCATGTTAAAAGTGACGCACCGGCGGCGCAAGGTCTTCATAAATAAGGCCCTTGTTTTTTTGTGACTTGGGCTTTTAGTTATGAAGGCCTAGTGTTGCAGGTACATCAGTTTTAACATGGGAAAAAGTGACATATGTGTGGCGCAACGCTTTCATAAATAAGACATTTTGTACCTTATTTTAATGATAGAGGATTTTGGGGAATTTATCAGTTATGCTTGTTCTTTGCTATAATGGCTGTATGTTGTGTAAGAAATAAGTCTGTAATAAGTTAATTAAATTGTATTATTTCCTTTCTTATAGTGTTTGGTGCTGAAAAGCAACTACCTGCCTTCTGAATTATACAATTTGAGGAATTACATTCTTTTTTTCAGGTGAGTTGGTATTTTTTGCATAGGCAGCTTTGAAAAAAAAACGTGTGTATGGTTTCAAAATGAAATGTAAAGGTTTAAAGCAGGAGTTTCCAAAGCGGTCCTGGAGGGCCAGATGCATGGTAGATTAAAAAAATCAATACATGTTTTTCAATGGGGTTATCTAAAAAATATGTTTCTTTATCTACTGTTTAGTTCATCAGCCTGTTGCCTATTCTTTGACTTTTACTATTGCTGTGTTTTATAAATTTTCCAGGGGCGGCTCTAGGCTCATGGTGGCCCTGGGCAGGGAGCGTAGGTAGGGGGCCTCGTAACAGGGGGTCCAGGCGGAGTGGAGTGCGAAGTTCATTGAAGAGGGGGGGGGGGGTCAGGGTGTTTGGAAGTGTAACAGAGCAAGAGGATGTCAAATTTCTGGCATGGACCGCCACGCAAATATGTATCCATCCTCAGAGGATTATTATATTAAGGATATATATTTACATGGTGGCCCCTGGGGTTTGGTGGTCCTGTGCAGGTGTACTGCTTGCATATGCCTAAGGCCGGCCTTGTATTTTCTGTCTATGTACTTGTTTTCTGTCACATGGGCTTTTTGTTATGAAGGCCTAGTGTCGCTGGTGCATCAGTTTCAACATGGGAAAAAGTGACATATCTGTGGCGCAACGCTTTCATAAATGAGACATTTTGTATCTTATTTTAATGATAGAGGATTTTGGGGAATTTATCTGTTATGCTTGTTCTTTGCTATAATGGTTCTATGTTGTGTAAGAAATAAGTCTGTAATAAGTTAATTACATTTTATTATTTCGTTTTTTATAGTGTTTGGTGCTGAAAAGCAACAACCTGCCTTCTGATTTATACAATTTGAGGAAATATATTCTTTTTTTCAGGTGAGTTGGTATTTTTGCTTTGGCAATTTTTTTGGGTGCTCATGAAAATAATAAAGAATATTTTTAAAAATGTTTGTATAATTTCATTTTGGAACATGATTTTATCTTGAATTTTTCACATGGGTTGTCTCTGCTTATACTAGATATGTATTTTGAGATGTTCTCCACTGACATTTGAAATTATCTTTTAATGGGCTTGGTGCATGTGTTCTTTTGGAAGGAGTTCAGATTTACGGATCATTGGAGTATAATTCTTTCAGGTTTCCATTATTTAATTCTTGTGAAGTGCTCATTATTTTTGAAATCTTGTTGCCTTATGTTTGGCAGTCTTTCTCCTTTATTTACAGAGAGGTATTATGATATGGTTCTAGGTTTTGATGGGTATCTTTCCTGCATGTCTGTGATTATACTATGTATAGGCACTGTTTTACATATTAATGCAGATCTTTATTATGAGGTGGTTCTTCATGGTTAGTATGACATTTTGTATATGCTATGACATTTACATGGTGAGTATGCTGTTGAAACATAAAAGGAACTGTCTCTGTGGGAAGTAGTAATCTGTTAAGTGAATGCTATGGTTTGTATAGTGTGAGCCTTCTCTTCAGAGTGCATATAGTTTATATTGCACTTTGTACTGGTGAACTCAAAAAATGGGTTCCTAAAAATTAATTGTACAGTTAATTAATATTTCTGATATCTACAAAATCTAAAAATAAATTTTACAGTAAAATGTCTTTTAACATCAGTAATTATTTAATGGAAAAAAAGATCAGTGTTAATGTTTAGGGTTATATTGCCAATTTCTTTTCAAAACAAGAGGAATGTGGTATCTTACAATATATAGAGTTAATAAGTTAGAAATTATAAAAATATATGTAGTTTAAAAATTAGTAAAGGTAATTTTAGGTTATACATTTATGAAAAACAATATAATTTAGTCTCTATATTTTTTTAAAAGGATACAGAAGAATAAACTGAGTCTAGTTATGGAGAATTGCTCAGAAGAGAATGAAATTCATTTTGAAATCATTAACGAAGTGATGGGGGAAATTTTAGACGCGGTCTTTGGAGAGGAAATAGATGAAAATGATGATTTTATGGACATGTATTTAGACTCAGCTTACTTAGAGATGGTAGAAGGAGATGAGGACTTTGAACTTGAAGAAGTCCCTGATGATCTAATGCTGGAAGTTCTTCTAAATTATGAATTTTTGAATAAATAAAAAAAATTTGATAGCAAAGCATTCGTGAAGACAGTTTTCTTGACCTATTCGGCGATGATCTGCTTTATGAGAGTGATAAGACATGTTCTCATGAAGTGTAAAAGAGATTGTAGTAAAAAAGATTAAAACATCTACGATGACCAATAGTTCTTGAAAAAAGTGTACTGTTTGTATGCTTTAAAAATTTGAATAAAAAACTGTCTATAATGTTAAAACAGATATGGAGTGTGATAAATTTAGAACCAACATTCACTACAGGATTTCCTACTCTGTTCAGAGACTTTCTGTTATTTTCTTTATTGTATTAGGAAATGAATCTGTGGTTTTAATGTGAATGGTATATGCTAGTAGTGAACTATAATATTTGTTATGTTTGTGTTTTACAGATTGACAATTTCATCAAAATTTTAACTTAAGATGCCAACCAGAATTTTAAAAAAAAAGCTCTATAAACGGACTTACAATTTGAAGAAGAAAGGAGTCGAACAATTATCAAACGAAGAAAGGACGGATAAAAAGAAGAGTGCTCCTGGTAAGCAAACTAAAAAGTTTTTGAAAGCAATTTTGGGAAGGAAAAATGTTAGTATTGAAGTCCAGAAGAAGAAAGGATATCTTTATCGAGAAGGAGATATGGAACCAAAGATAAAAATGTTTCTGGAATCAGGAGACAGGAAAAAGAGTACAGTAAAACCCGGACGAATCAATTTAGCCAAATAAGGAAGCGTATGTTTTACAACAGAGTAGTTTCGAATTTATTATAAAAGGAGAAAGTTTCTAAAAGAAGATCTGCTTTTTTTAAGAAGAAACAATATATAGAGGGTATTGTTGAACGCGCGTTTGAGACAAAAAGAAAATTATTTATTTTAGTACTTAATAGAATAAATACTCTAAATAAGGCAATACGAGTTTTAAAAGGTAAAAGTAAATGGAAGAGACACATAAATAGGAGTCATTTTTGTAAAGTGTTTTCTGGGAAGTGGATGCATACTTCAACTTCTGAGCCATTTTTCAATGAAGAGAGTTACTTTCAAAGTAACGATCTGTTGCATGCAGTTGACACCAGTGGTCGAGCATATGAGGTGAAGGATGGTTGTGTAATTGAGAAAGAGAAAATTGTGGTTAGAAATGCAGAAGAGGTTATGGCTGTAAAAGCTTTAGAGGGACGTCCTAATGTTCCTGATTACAGTTGGAATTGTAGTAGCATTTGTAGTGTACGACAGGATTCAATTGATTTCTTTCGCAATTTCTTACGTAAGTACACTAAAGAAAGTCTAAAAAAAGAAATTGTTATGTTGCAAGAATTAGATCATTGCAGAGTGCGAGAAAAAATAGGTCTGCAAGGTCATTCACTGGCTTGTCTTTCTAAAAAAATATGCCAGAGTGTGTTTCATCACTTCAGGATGTTAGCAGTGCATCATACTGAAATGAGAAAATTAGTGAGAAAGTTGAATTATGCAAAAAAGTCCAGCACTTAAACTTAAACAGTTAAATAGTACTCTTTTGCATGGATGTGAATTAGATGTTAAGAAGATTTGTGCAGAAATTGAGGTAAGTTATTTTGGTCCAGAGGAAGACAATGCAGAAACTGATATAATTATAGAAGGAAATGTGTTAGAAAATGTTGGACATGTTAATATTGAACATTTTGAACAGGATATAATAAAGTTTAAGGTAATTGCAGGAGAGAAACCACATTTTTCTTGTGTTTGTTGTCGATGCATTCATTACAAAAGTCAAACTAGGTTAGTTGATTTATATTTAAAAACTGAAGATGAAAGTAATGGTCAATGGAAAGATTTTGCAACTTATTTGTTGGTGGAAAACTCTTTTGATTTGGGTTTTGAGCAACGTATTTGTAAATATTGTTATAATAAATTAAATGAAAATAAAATGCCTGCTAGAGCTGTTCATAATAATCTAGAGTTGATAAATATTCCAACAGAATTTATGGATTTAAATACTTATGAGACTATTCTGATTCAATGTGTACATCCTTTTCAGGCTATTGTTCGTATGGAGCCAAAGACTGGTAAATTAAATCCTTCAGATTTACAAAGAGGATTAAAGGGTAGAGTTGTATATGTGCCACTTGATTTAATAAAAAATATGGAAACTATTGGTGTTGAAAATGTAGAAGAGGAACCTCTAGTTATTCTAGTTAATGGTGTACCTACAAAGAGTAAGAAAATCTGGCAAGATTTAGTGGATTTTAGAAAAGTGAAAAAGGCAATGTTGTATTTAGTCCAAAACAATAAGTACTATAAAGATGTATACGTAGAACAAGAAGATGTAAGTGAAGAAGAGGACAGTGATTTGTCTGGTGGACAAATTGAAAAAGTTGACGTATCCAGAAGTGAAGAAATTTATGAACATTACAGTGTTCATCCACTGCATTCCATAGAAGCAATAGGGAATGCTATTGAATTATTTCAGATGAAAAAGGTGAAAGGAAATCCTAATGGTGTGTGGGAAGAAAGTTTGGAAGGTCGTTGTTTTCCACAGTTAATCCCTACAGGTGAAGGTACACGATATGATGATCGACCTATGCAGATTCCTGCATCTGAATACCGGACAACAAGATTATATGCAGAAGATCCGAGGTTTCGCCAATGCATTCCATATTTGTTTCATCTTCTGTTTGAGAGTGACTTATCTGATCTGTCTTATGCAGTAAACCATATCTTAAAAAGTGGAGTTCATCTGCAAAATATTTCAGCAAAGGAATTTATGGATAAAGCGCAACAGAAAGATAGTGTTTTGGATTCACACCTAATTAATTTAATGGCTTGTCAGTGTGGTACTAATGAGTATTGGTACCGTCGTCATGGATATTTGAAGTGCATGCTTAGAAACTTAGGAGCACCAACATGGTTTTTAACTCTAAGCTGTGCAGAGTATGCTTGGGAAGATTTACTTGAATTTCTTCGGGAGGCGAATGCAAACATAGAAAACATAAACTACAAGACACCTGGAGAACTGTGTTCATTAGATCCAGTTAATGTTTGCAGATATTTTAATCATAGATTTGAAGCTATGATGTCTTTCATTACAAACAAGAAAAATCCGCCTTTGGTGAAGTACTGGATTTCTTTTGGAGAAAAGAATATCAAGCAAGAGGTGCTCCTCATATTCATATGCTGTTATGGATCAAGGATGCTCCTAAATTTGGAACAGACTCGGATGAGATTGTACTGTCTTTTATTGAACAGTATGCCACTTGTGACATACCTAATAGTACAACTGATAAGGACTTAAGAGGAAAAGTGTTACGTTTTCAAAGTCATCGTTGTGGAAAATATTGTCGGCGAAAATTCAAATCAAAGAGCAAATTCTACACCAAATGTCGTTTTGGATTTGCACGACCGGTACTTTCAAAAGGAAGAGTCAACAATTTGATGTCATGTTTGCGACATAATATCAGAAGAATGTCACCTACAAATACGTACAATTTAAGAAGAGGTGAAGAATCCAAATATATAAATGACTATAACCCAGTCATTTTGTCCATGTGGAATGCTAACATGGACATACAATATGTTGCAGACAATTCTATTGCTGTGGCTCAATATGTAACGTCTTACATCACGAAATCTGAAAAGACGGAACTGAAGGAGATGTGGGAAGACATTTCTCATGAAAAGAGCCTAAGCAAGAAATTGTATACGTACAGTTTGAAGATGTTGTCTCATCGAGAAATTGGAGCATATGAATGTTGTGACCGATTATCATCAGCAAGTCTTTATGCTAAATCGAGGACTATTCTCTGGGTGAGTTTGGGCCTTGCAGAAACACGAAACCGTGTTCTGAAACCTGTGCAAGAAATTGAATATTTAGCCCAGAAAGAACCAAACAGTACAGACATTCTGAAAACAAATATGTTGGATACATACTATCCAAATAGAAGTACTTTGCTTGAAAACATTTGTCTGTATGAAATACTTCAAAACTACACTTTTAAAAGGAATGTTACAGAGAACATTGATAAAGGTGTACACGCTGTAATTGGACATGAAGGATGTCTGGTGAAACAAAGAAAAGGACACTTGATTAATCATCGGAAACTGAGTTACGAAACACCTGACAAAAGAGAATTTTACTTTTTTGCTCTTTTGCAACTCTTTAAACCATGGCGTAGAGAAGAGGAACTACTTGGAGACTTTGATAGTTATGAAGAATCATTCAACGCATCTAAAAGTAGTATTAAATGTCCTCTTTTTAGTAATTATCTCCAAATGTTGAATGATGAAATAGAGCAAGAAGCGACAATTGCAGCGGAGATTGCTAGAGATAGTTCATATGGCTGAGATACCCGCCACCCCCTCTCAACACAATCCCCAAGAATGGGAATACGGAAACGGTTCTGAACTTTTGGAAGGCGGGAGGGAGTTACCCTCCCGGCCGTATTTATTAAAATATGAAACAAAATTAAAACATTAAAATAACAGTTTCATATCATGTACAATTTCATTTCCACATTACGATGTTCTTGGCTGACCTTAACATATCTCTAATACAAAGGTTCTCCTACCTGATACTAAACATCCTGCAAATGCATTTCTCAAACTTGAAATTGTACATCCTAACATTACGGGCCAACGGCAAGGTCGTAACCGGTGTCAGATCCCTAAACCAGAACTCCCCCCTCACTTGTGAGGGGCGGTCACACAGAGGACTGCACCTTTGTGCCTATTTCCGATTTCCCTTGTCTTGACGGGGGCCCCATGTTAACTCGACACCATCTTAGTGGTCGTCCGAGGACTCGTGTGAGGTGTCTAGAAGGTAGCGTAGACCCCCCTCCCACCCCACACAACTTACCACATCTGCCGTCGCAGATGTCCTGGCCCCGGGAAATTCCCAGGAGGGGCCCTGCAGCCCGCCCTCCCCAGGGAGGGGCCTATGGCCGCCTTCCCTTTCGGCGTCCCCATCCTTAGAGGGGACCGCCTCCCCGTTGAGGGGCCAATGGCCGCCTCCCCCCGGGCGCTCCCATCCGTAATGGGTGACGCCCCACCTCTAGGGATCTTCCAATTACTGCTCACCGATCATGACCTTACCGTTCGACCAAAATAAATACGACAATCTAAGACTAAAGAGGAGAAAAGACAATTATACTTAAGCAATTCAAAGTATAAACTCTACAGAACATCACTGTTCAACTCTGGTGCAACTACTTTGTTGAATAAAACATGCTGAAAAGAAGATTATCAACTTTATTGCATATCAAATCACCAACTTTATTCAGAACAACCTGTAAGAAAACAATACCATGTCACACGACTTTATTCACAACAACTCGCTGTCATCAGGGGCTGGTGGGTGGGTCAAAATTGGCTCTGCGTTCCGTCTCGAGCTCACGTGCAACGGGGAGGTGCAGCTTCAGAGCACAGGAACAAGAGGATGCTTTCTTGGCTTGTCGCTCCTTTTATCCTTCTTCGGGCGGGCGTGGACCCACCTCCAATCCGCCTCCGGGGCGTGGCTAGCGGTTTTGGTGTCTAGGACAACCCACTCTTGGGCGGGAAAAAGGCGCGCCCCGGCTACGCCGCTTCGGGCATACCAGCCGAGACTCGCCTCCCGCCCAAAATGGCTTCCCGGGGGGATCGGGGTACTCCACCATACGTTCGGGGGGACCGAGTGGTCGCCCCTTTCCATATGGCTGAGATACCCGCCACTCCCTCTCAACACAATCCCCAAGAATGGGAATACGGAAACGGTTCTGAACTTTTGGAAGGCGGAAGGGAGTTACCCTCCCGGCCGTATTTATTAAAATATGAAACAAAATTAAAACATTAAAATAACAGTTTCATATCATGTACAATTTCATTTCCACATTACGATGTTCTTGGCTGACCTTAACATATCTCTAATACAAAGGTTCTCCTACCCGATACTAAACATCCTGCAAATGCATTTCTCAAACTTGAAATTGTACATCCTAACATTACGGGCCAACGGCAAGGTCGTAACCGGTGTCAGATCCCTAAACCAGAACTCCCCCCTCACTTGTGAGGGGCGGTCGCACAGAGGACTGCACCTTTGTGCCTATTTCCGATTTCCCTTGTCTTGACGGGGGCCCCATGTTAACTCGACGCCATCTTAGTGGTCGTCCGAGGACTCGTGTGAGGTGTCTAGAAGGTAGCGTAGACCCCCCTCCCACCCCACACAACTTACCACATCTGCCGTCGCAGATGTCCTGGCCCCGGGAAATTCCCAGGAGGGGCCCTGCAGCCCCCCCCTCCCCAGGGAGGGGCCTATGGCCGCCTTCCCTTTCGGCGTCCCCATCCTTAGAGGGGACCGCCTCCCCGTTGAGGGGCCAATGGCCGCCTCCCCCCGGGCGCTCCCATCCGTAATGGGTGACGCCCCACCTCTAGGAATCTTCCAATTACTGCTCTCCGATCATGACCTTACCGCCACAGGCCGGATAGTTGACCGGCTATCCGGACCCCCCACAAAACTCCTACTTAAAAGGTCATGGCTGCAAACTCTTTAACCAGGCTACGAGATCTCCTATGAGTAAAGCATTCCCCACCCGGGACAAATGGACCCCCATCTTCTAGATACATATGGTCCCCCCTGATACATCCATGTGGAATCGAATGCAATGTACTTGTACGAAACAGTCTACCAAGCTTGTTATTCACTTTCTTTACCGAATGATTTATAGCAGACACAGAATTAGCACCTCGCCACTCCTTCCGTGGAATCATGTGCGACCATGCAATCGTGCACCCCGGAACCCTTCTCGCCAACCAACTTACAGTGGATAGCATCAACTCGAGAAGTACTCGTCGACCAGTGGTCACCAAATCATTGCCCCCAAGATGCACTATGATTATAGATGGCGGTGACCTTGTCCGCCCTAACAAACCCTCAATAAAAGCTTGAAACTGGTCAATACAGAGCCCGCCCCTTCCGTGGAAGGTCACCCTGTACCCGTATTCCCCAGCCATGTAAATCATGTCACCTGCTTTGAATACGTCCGCGGCACGTCTCACGTATGAGTGGCCCACGACCCACACCACTTTCTCCTCAGCCGGTGGTCTTTGACCGCTGGTTCCCAGGTGTCGGGTCGACTGCACAGTCCGCCCCGCCTCGTAAGCTTGCGAAACTGTAAACCAAACAAAAACAAGAAGCGTGAGTGCATGATATCAGCTTCACAACATGTGCAATCGCACATACCTTTTGTAACAATTCGAGGACCAACGCCCCAACTGTTTCACTTTTTCCACACTCAGACCCCTGGCTGTAGCCTCTGTAGCAGCCCCTATCCGGAAGGAATGGGTCCCAAATTCGCAAGGGTTCAAGCCCGCGGCCGTAACTGCCATTGCAAGCACCCGCTGGAACTGAAACCTAGTCAGTGGGGTGGCGTGCCTCAGCAAGGTTCCCCCTCATGATGCCGCCCTTTGCGCCAAATACTCCTCAACGCATGCAACCGGGCACATGGGAGATCCGGGAATCCGCTGTACTACTACGCTTTCCCCCACCGCACCCTGATCGGTCTTGGACTTGGCAAACAAGACTACCATCGTCTCCCCCTTAATTTGTATGTGCTCCCGGCACAGACCTCCCCCCGTATCCTGCTTGTTCCTTGCTACCAGTTCGCTTACCCGCATAGCCCCATGGAATGCTAATGCAAAAGCGGCCCGGAATAGCACTGTCTCTGACTGAGATGAACATGTTGCAGGGAGTACGGACAGTAACAAGGCCAACCTTTCCAGACCTATCGGGTGCCTTTCATCCGCTCTGCGACCCTCAAGGCGTTGCCATCCACGCAGCGCTTTCTGTACCACAAAAGACGCTGTGGGGTCCTGGATACCATGAGCCCGTGCCATGAAAGAAATGGCGTCCCGGTGCCTATGGGCCGTAGCTACTGATTTGCCTGCCTGATGTAATGACAACAAAAATTTCAGGACATACTCTTCTTGGCCCCAAAGCTCCCCCCTAGCAGTACCCAAAAAGGACAAATAGGAACGGAACGCCCCTTCGTATGCCTTCCTTGTCCTGGGTGCTAAACTCTCTCCCACGAGGTTTTGTAGTCCGGGGCACCGAGAGACCAGAGAGCTTCTGGAAATGGTGCCGCCACCGGGTCCGCTGTGGGCAGAAAACCCCAGAAGGCCTGCATACGGGAACGAGAAAGCGCATCAGCTGCCTGATTCAGCACCCCTGGCACATGTCTAGCCCTAAAAAGGACGTTCAGCCTCATACATAGCAATTCAATTTCTTTAAGCAATCTCAGAATCCATTTGCAGCGTGCTGCCTGACCATTGATACACTCAACCACGGTCATGTTATCAGACCGTGGTGCGCCGGGGGAGTCTCGGGAACTGGGGCCTCCCCCCCCGACGCTCCCTTCTTGGCCCTTCTACCTCTCCCGTTAGGAACCACTCCCGGCAATGCTGGTCCGACGACTCGCTTGGGTCCCCCCACGCCATTCATTGCCGCCATCTGCTTCTTCATCTCGGCCATGTCTTTCACCAGCATGCGGAGCATCTGATCAGTACCGACCCTTTTTCCGACCTTCTTGCCCGGCATCGTCCAAAGCTGACTCACTGAAAAACAAAGACAAAATTAAATCCTTCAAAATTGGCTCTTCGTTCCGTCTCGAGCTCACGTGCAACGGGGAGGTGCAGCTTCAGAGCACAGGAACAAGAGGATGCTTTCTTGGCTTGTCGCTCCTTTTATCCTTCTTCGGGCGGGCGTGGACCCACCTCCAAATGCCTCCGGGGCATGGCTAGCGGCTTCGGTGTCTAGGACAACCCACTCTTGGGCGGGAAAAAGGCGCGCCCCGGCTACGCCGCTTCGGGCATACCAGCCGAGACTCGCCTGCCGCCCAAAATGGCTTCCCGATGGGGATCGGGGTACTCCACCATACGTTCGGGGGGACCGAGTGGTCGCCCCTTTCCACAAGGTAGTCAAAGTTCGGCTTCCTTAAGTCAAGATCCACTGGGACAACCAATTATCCAAAATGAAGCAGCCACCGCCATCGATGAGGTGGAAAGAGCAATGCAGCAAGGTCAAGAGGAAGTAATCAACTTAGAAGAATAAAAGAAGCAGTTTAATGTTGAGCAAAGACAGATATATGATGAAGTGACAGAGCACATTGAGCATGGCTTTCGTCATGAGAGAAAAGATTGCTCATGTATGTCATTTGAACCTATTCGACTATATGTAAGTGGAGAAGCTGGGACTGGTAAAAGTTTCCTAAATAAAGGAATTACCACATATTTACAGCAAAGAACTCAGTCAACACTGTCGTGTGTTGTTACTGCTCCAACTGGATTGGCAGCACATAATATTAAAGGTATTACTTTACATCGTTTACTGATGCTGCCAGTTGAACATGAAAATCAATTACAATATCACAAGCTATCTGGAGAAGCTTGTTTTGAAGTTTCTAGAGTCCTTAAAAAAAGAAACTTCTTATCATTGATGAAGTAAGCATGGTATCCAATTTAATGCTTGCTTTTGTGCATTTAAGAATGCAACAGATACTTAAGACAGAGTATGATGTGTTATTTGGAGGTAAACATGTCATAGTTTTTGGAGATCTACTGCAGCTAACTCCTGTGAAAGGACAACCTGTATTTGAAACTGTTACGCATGAGGAGACCAGAAAGTGCCTGGGCAGTATTGGAAATGTTAATATATGGTCACATTTCAAATATACTGAACTGATTCAAAATATGCGACAGGCAAAGGATGCTAAATATGGAAATATTCTTCAAGATATAAGGATTGGAAAACTAACTGAAGATGCGAAACACACTCTACGAACACGATTACTTTCCAAGCTGTTTCCTAATGAAGATAACGTACCTGAGAAAATATATAGTAAAGAGGTAGCAGATAAGTCAGTGGCTTGATGCCAACTCTGAAAGAATGTTCAGTTTTTAATGAGAAAATGTTGAATTTAGAAAATCAAGAAATTAAGAAACTGGAAGCTAAAGATAGAATAGAATATGAAGGTAGTACTATTGTTTTGTCTGAAAAGTTGAAGTTAAAATTGGATTTTCTTCAAAAAACTATATCTAAAACTGCTGGTTTAGTGAAAAATCTGTATGTATGTTTAAATTGTCGGATAATTTTAAGGAGAAATTTACATGTAGAAAGAGGATTGGTAAATGGAGCAATGGGTAATGTTGTTGGTTTTGTCAATTATACAAATAGAGATAAGATTGAATTTTTAAGAATAAAATTTGATGGAATTGAGGAAGGTCAACAAATTAGTCGCTGTTCAACTCGTTTTTTGCTTGTGAAAGACTTATATGTCCGTCGTAAGCAATTTCCAATTTGTTTGGCATATGCAGTGACTATTCACAAATCTCAAGGTTTAAGTGTAGATTGTGCTTTGGTAAATATTGGAATCACTGTATTCAAAGAGGGTATGGCGTATGTTGCTCTATCACAAGTTAGAACTTTATGTGGACTTTATCTAATTGATTATGATGAGACAAAGATTAGTGCAGATTTAAATTGTGTGAAGGAGTATAATAGGTTAAGAAGAGAATATGCTCCAAGTTTACCTCAATATCCTTTAATTGAAAGGCGTATGGTTGGTCAGAAAAGGAAAAATGAGGAGAAATGTGCTGAAGTAGTCGAGAAACGACGAAAAAAAGATGTAGCTGTTTTTGGTAGCCGTAAGAAAACTGTTAGTATTGAAGAGATTGTTGGATATAAGTTTGAAAACAGGTCTGGTGTCAACTGCTATGCAAATGTAGTAGTTAATGTTGTTTTCTTTCTGAAAAATTTTAAGGAACAGAATATAGAAAATCAGGAGCAAACATTTTGCTATTCTTTAAATTCTATATTTGAAAAATGTAGTAGTGGTGATAGTGAAGTAGCAAGTGTTTCAGAACTAAGGACTGCTTTAGACATATGTGCAGGAGTAAATCAATTTTCTCAGAATATTCAGCAAGATTGTCAGGAATTTATCATGTATATGTTTACAGTTTTGGAAGATGAAGGTGTAGATATTGATAGTCTTTTTGGCCTTTCTTATAAATGGGAACATAATTGTGATAATTGCTCATTTTCAAGTAGTACTGATATACACAGTGAAAGATTTTTATATTTAAAATTACCAGACTGCAAAGAAGTGTCTTTTAATAAACTAGTTAAAGATGCGCATCAGAACATGGTCTGTTCTCAATGTAAGTCTGAAATGTTATCAACTTTATTTATCCATAGATATGGACAATATGTAATTTTAATGTTTCAACGATGCAGAGCTGATGGGAGTAAATTGTCAACTTTAATTAAAAATTTTGTGGCTTCTCAAGTATCTATTTCTAGAAGAACATTTGTAACTGTAGCCATTATTTTTTATGAAGGGCCTTCCACATCATCAGGACATTATACAGCTTATTTGAAGTGTGCAAGTGGTTGGACGCTTTGCAATGATAGCCAAATGACTTTTAAGAAATGTTTGCCTTTTGCCTTAACTAACTCCTATCTGTTATTTTTGGAACCCAAATTTCAGTAGAATGATTTGATGTAGGAAGATGAATACTGTAAAGATATGAAACTTTTTAGTTTACAAATATCATGTGAATGAGGGTGTACAAATCTATAAATGAAATTTGTGTTTGGCATAGTGATAACATCAGGTACAAATTTACTTAATGTTTGATGGTATAAAACATGTTACAAATTTTAACTGTAAAGGTTCAGAAAAGAATAGATAAGACTAAGATTAAGTAATTTCAGAAAAAAACTTCTAAACTCATAGTATTTGGCCACGTGGAAAAATATGAGAGAAGAAAATGAGTACTTTAGATAATTATTTTGGAACTTATATGGACGCTCGCGTGGAGAACTTTGCCCTGCTGACCTGCTCGCCATTGTCCTGGCTGGGAGCCAACGTCTGTTTGCCTGGGGAGACATCGCTTGAGAGTCCGGCCGCAGAGGAGGTGAGAGGCGCAGGCGAGCGGGACTGTGAGGACCAGCATTCCATCGGCCATCGCCAGCTGGTTCCTCTTCCCGCCGCGCCGCGCCCCCTCCCAGTGCCGCGCCCCCCCGCTTCTGCCTGTACTTAACTCCTCGCGGCCCCCGCTCCGCGGGTGCCGCTCGCGTGGAGAACTTTGCCCTGCTGACCTGCTCGCCATTGTCCTGGCTGGGAGCCAACGTCTGTTTGCCTGGGGAGACATCGCTTGAGAGTCCGGCCGCAGAGGAGGTGAGAGGCGCAGGCGAGCGGGACTGCGAGGACCAGCATTCCATCGGCCATCGCCAGCTGGTTCCTCGCCGCGCCGCGCCCCCTCCCAGTGCCACGCCCCCTTAGTATATTTAGGTGAAGCTGCTCACGCGCATCGCGGGACGCGCGCGGGGCGGCCACCGGGGCGAAGACCGGGCAAAGAGCGGGCCGTTCTAGGCC
The DNA here is from genome assembly GCF_964263255.1 of Lissotriton vulgaris. Taxonomy (NCBI): domain Eukaryota; kingdom Metazoa; phylum Chordata; class Amphibia; order Caudata; family Salamandridae; genus Lissotriton; species Lissotriton vulgaris. Next base: position 15,816 of record NW_028254877.1, on the reverse strand, counting down.
GTTAGAGGCCGGCAGAGACCGGACCGGGCCACCCCTCTGTCGCCCCGGCCCCTGTAGCTCCCCCTACATACTCCATCATGGCGACCAGAACTTCACGAAGTAAGTCCGCCCAGCAAGGTACAAGCACTCTGGAAAAGTTTTTCCCAAAGACAAGTAATCTAGCTAGTAAATGCTCGTCAATCCCAGAGGCGCACCTCGAGATGGGCCCGGAAAGTGTGTTTCTGGATCAGGGGGATACCTTTTCTACAGACGCCAGTACACCGATCACACTGGATGCCACCCACTTGTCACTAATGGACAGCATTGACCAGACGATTGAGTCGGTCCTTCAGCAGTTAAGAACTCCCTTGACGCAGAGGGACAGGAACTCCTCCCGGCTATCTGGGATCTCTGACCATACTGCCATTCCCGAAAGTAGGGGACCAGTCCTGCAAGATCCAGGCCAGGTCGACTTGCCCACAGATGATGTAGGCAGCATAGTGGAACAGCCCCCTAAAAGGAAAAGGTCCAGGAAAGCAAAGAAGGCGAAGAGGGCCAAAGTCGACACAATAGAGCCAAATCAGACTGACAGCATAGACATTTCTGCTTCTCCTGATCTCAACCTATCAGGGTCAAGGTCGAATCATATGGGCTCTCCAGCTCCTGCTTCCCTACCCCTGTACATGGGCCCTTTCATTTTTGGTGGGGCAACTTCAACTAGTACTGACTCATTAGTTAACTCACTCACTGACATTATGAGGAACTTGTTAACCCCCATTGCAGCTAAATTGGACGCCATAGAGTCCAGACTGAAGGCTTTGGAAAGTAGCCATCTAAGGAAAAGCCCCGGGACAGCCATAAATGTGATTAATGCCCCTCCAGTCCCCCGGGCTTCCCTGGGGAATAGCCTGCGGCCCGCTGCACCGTCACAGGGCGCAAATGTGGTGCCGCCAGGTACGGACGGTGCGCCTGTTTCTCAGGCGCCCCCTTTGTTGCCTCCGGCTCCCAGGCCCCCTGTTCCGGCCCCAAGGAGATCAAAGCAAATTCCAGCGCCACAGACTGGGGGAGCAGCGATCCCTACAAATGGCTCTAACGATGGTCCCGCTCCCCATAGTGATAGGCGCAGGGTTGTCAACCTGCCCCCAGAAGCAGTACCATACGCGGTAATTATGGTGGGAGTACCTGAGTTAACTGGTGACATGAGGGAGCCCCAAGACTCGCTACGTAACAAGGTGATAAGCTGGCTTACCATCAACAGGCCGCTGCCCCCTAACCTGAAAGGTGAGGTCCTGATGGCTAGGAGGATCCCTTGGATTGGTCACACCCCGAAGAATAGGGCAGGGGATTGCATTATCATAAGTTTTAAAAGCCCCCACGTAGGCAACTACATCTCTAACTGGCTTGCAAGGCCTGACAAGTCCAACATAGAATTAGTCCCCCTTTCATACTTCTACCCAAATGCAAGTAGCACAGAGTCAAGGGGGGAGAAGGGGTGGACTAGAGTGGGCTTTGCTGTGGATGGCTCACGCTATAGACCAAGGCACCACTTTCCACATGCCCAGGTAAACTTCATGCATCACAACAGATTCTCCTGCCTAGACCAGGTCGACTGACTACAAATCAGTGAGACCTCTTCTGGCCCGGGAAAGATGGCAGGTGAGGCTCCTGGGCGGGTGGGAGGGAGCGGAGCCCTTGTAACTGAACTCGGCCTCCAGGTTAATGCTAAAGTCAAGGCGCAAAGTCGGGTGGGAATGACTGTAGCCCCTGCTATCGAATATGCCCCGCAGGTCAACGCCAGAGATCGACCGCCTAGCAGTGGTGACAGTCTGGGCTCACAGGGGTCTTCTCACAACACCGGGTCTGGCCACATCCTGCAACCCGGGGGTGAGGAGGTGGCTGGTCCATCTACCATCGCGCCAGGAACTCATTCACCCATAGTCCTTACGCAATCCCCTACTGTAGGTCAAGGCCCTCCACTCACAGATCAGGGCCTGAGAATTGTTTCGTGGAATGTAGCGGGTATTGCAAATAATGAAGGTACACCGGAGTGGGACCATTTAGTGGCCAGTAGCGACATCCTCCTCTTTCAAGAAACGTGGGCGCGGGACACTGTAACCAGGAACGGGTTTGATGTATTTGAAATCCCTGCCAAATGGGGTGGGAGGGGGAGGCCGTCAGGAGGGCTGGCGATCTGGATTGCGAGTCACACTGGATGCCAGGCGGAACAGGTACATACGTCCTCGCAGGACATCCAGTGCGTCCGGCTCACATGGCCTGGTAAACCATCATGGGCCATTGTGAATGTCTACTCGCGACCGGTTGCCGCGCCAAACGAATCCCCAACCCTAAACGACCTCTCCTCCTTCCTGAGGCAACTCCCGGGAGACCTCAGGGTGGTGCTTGGAGGAGACTTCAACTGCCACTTTGAACCCCTTGAGGGCATGTCGGAGGGTGCCCTCACGGCAGAGGATGACTATTGGGGGGTCCCACCCTCGTCCTCCCCCTATCCCAAAGCCTGGTCCCCCCTTGCAATACAACTTATGTCCCTTACCCTGAACCACGCACTGAGGGCTTGTAATGGACGCACCCTTTCCGATACTCCCTCAGTGTGCACTTTTAATAGGAGGGGTCACGAGTCGAGGCTAGATTACATCATGCTAGACATTACACTCTGGCCTAAAGTCCTCGACTTTAGGGTAATAAACAGGTCAGATAGCGACCATAACGCCCTTTGTTTAAATATCCAGTGGCCTCCCCGTGCAGTGGGAAAAGTGGTAGAAAACCCAGGGGGGGATGAGGGGGAATTGGTTCTCACAACCAGCAGGCGCCGGGTCAAGTGGGGAAAACTTGTGAGCTCAGAAGAGGCCATTAGCAAACTATACGAGTTGGCACTCCCAAGGTTTATGGAGGTGGATGCACTTCTAAACGCACCAAGAACCCCGGAATACAATGAGAAATTGGGTGATATCCACCAGGGTCTTGTAAGAGACTTGGCTGAGGTATTCCACCCGCTGGTGCCAAAAAGAAAGAAAAAGACCCATGTTCCCACCTGGTATACCTCCTCTTGTAGGGCAGCAAAGTCTGAGCTCATTGCTGCAATAAAAAAGGGGTCAAATAAGGCCAAGGTACGTGACCATAGGAAACACTATAAAGCAGTGATGGCGTCTGCCAGGACCGAGTGGGACTGGAACCACTGGCAAGATCTCCATGATGCCCTAAAAGATAGGGACTCCCGCAAATTCTGGGCCCTCGTTAATAATGGTATAGGGGAACTCAAAAATGCAGTGGAGCCCAATATTGCCCCAGAGGTTTGGGAGGCCCACTTTGGGGAGCTTTATCAAGATACCAATCCCTGCACTGTCACAGCTCCGGTTGCGCCCTATGGCACACAGGACTGTGAAATGGAACTATCCCTGGGGGAAGTGGAGGCAGCCCTGAAGCAACTAGCAGCGGGGAAGGCGCCAGGTCTGGATAGGCTACCTGGGGATTTGTTTAGGCACCACTTGGACATCTGGGGCCCATACCTTCTTATTCTTTTTAATGCCATCCTAGGAGGTATGTCAATCCCCGGGTCGTGGCTGGGGGCAGAGATAGTTCCGATCCACAAGAAGGGATCTACTCTGCTCCCCGCCAACTACAGGCCCATTAGCCTAATAGATGTACCCCAAAAGCTCTTTGCGCGCCTCATCCTTAATCACCTCCTGGACTGGGTGGAGGACAATGACATCTTGACCCCCCTTCAGGCTGGCTTCAGAAAGAACACGTCGACCATGGACCAGATCTTCCGCCTTCTTCTCCTATATTGGAAGACTGTTACCATAGAGGGAGGAAGACTGTACATGGTCTTCGTGGATCTGAGGTCAGCCTTTGACCTAGTCCCTAGAGGGAAACTTTGGGAGGTTTTGCAGAACCTAGGAGTGCCCCCACACCTTCTTAGTATTATTAGTAGGCTCCACGACAACAACTACGCCCAAGTAAGGTGTGGGAGGGATGGTAAGCTCTCGGGCAAATTCCCGGTCCGTAGAGGAGTCAGACAGGGCTGTGTCTTGGCGCCAACCCTGTTCTGCCTCTTCATTAACAGTGTCATTCAACATCTTGACACTGTTGAGGACAACGATGCCCCGGTTTTGGCAGGCAGGAGGGTTCCGGCAATCATGTTTGCTGATGATACCCTCCTGCTTTCCAAATCCCCCATGGGGATCCAGAGGATTCTGAATGGTTTTGGCCTTTTCTGTCGGCAACACGGGTTGGAGGTCAACACAGAAAAAACCAAGTTTATGATCTTCAATCCCCCTACCAGAACCAGACCCAACCCAAAACTGGGGGAAGTTAGTCTTGAGAGGGTCTCGACTTTTATTTATCTGGGGGTAACTTTACAAGAAAACTTGGTTTGGGACTGCCAGATAGCGAGATCTAGGCTGAAATTATCCCAGCTAGCGGGCGCACTCCTGAAGGTGGCCAACAAGTCCACCTTTAAGCCTGTAAGCCCGGCCCTTGAAACCTATAGATCCCAAGCGAAGGCAGCAGCCATGTATGGCAGCGAACTGTGGGGTTTCAAAGCAGGGAAGGCACTGGTAGCGAGAAAATACTTTCTTGAGACGCCTACTTGCTCTCCCGCAGGGCACGCCACTCCTCCCCCTAAGATTGGATTTGGGGTTACACTCCATTGCTGAAGATCTTTTGTCGAAACCCGTGAAGTTCTGGCACCGGATATGGACTACTGAGGAACTGCACCACTATAGACAGGACCTTATCCACGTATTGAGGCTGAATGGCAGTAACAAAATCCCCTGGCTGGCTTTTATTAAATCAGAATTGTCCAGTTTGAACCTGCCAGAACTCTGGGATGATCCAGCTCAGGGTTGTCAAAGGATCACACGTAAATCTCTTGCCCAGCTTTACAAAAATAAAAATTTGGCTGACATGGACAATGCTTATAGCACCGGCACCTTGACGAGTCGTTTTATGGAGTCCAAAAATTCTTACCTTTTTGAACCTTTCATGGATTTTATTTTTCCTCTTTTGGCGAGGAAACTGTTCTTGCAATGGAGGTTTGGCACACTCCCCACCAAAGTATTTACCCACAAATGGCACATTGGGGGTGACAAACTCTGTCCTTGTTGTAAAACCATGGATGAAGACGATTTGCACATAATGTTTGTTTGCCACGCATACCAGAATCCCAGGAAGCGTTGGATTGCACCGATGTGCCGAAACCTGGGTTTTCGGGAATACCTACAAGCATACAGGGTAATGAAAACCAATACCCTGGGACATATTGTCTTTGCGGTATCAAAATTCCTAATGGCAGCTTGGTTAATAAGGAAGAAAATGTCCCCCTGAAATGGTGCCACTGTGTTTCCTTACCCCATGCAGACCCTTTAGACTTTTTTATATGTAAATATTGTGTAATATATGTATTGCATCTTTTTATTGTGTAATATATGTACTGTATTTTACTGCATCTTTTATGGCCCATGCGGCCGAAATAAAGAATTTTTGGAATTGGAATATATGGACGCAAGTTTTTGGGAGAGGTATTTAAAAGATAAGGAGTTAGCTTATACAATTTGGCCACATGGAAAGGTATGAGAGAAGAAAATGTGTCCTTCAGATAGATTTTTTATAGGAGATACTTGCACAGGGCTTTGTTGAGATATATTGAAAAATAGGTTGTTTTGTTTAATTAGTATGTAACTGTGGAAGATGTAGTGTGCTTACTCAAGAAATTGCGAATTTGAGAAAAACATTTAAGACATGTTTTTTTCAGGTATTTATAATATGTATGGAGATTTTGTATGGGTTTTTTAAACACAATCATTTTGATTGTGTTTTTTTGTCCCCGCTGTTATATGATGATTAATATTGAAATCACTGTTGATAGTGAAAATCAATGTATTCTGAGGACAGCAAAAATGAACCATTTAATATGTTGTTTGACTTATTTTGTTACATTGCATTTAGAAATATGTATTATAACAGATTTTTTTTACTGTCCTCCACAGATATTATATTTATAAGGTAAGTACAACTAATAATATCCGAGAGTTTTCTCTGCCTCTCTCTTATTGACTCCTATTTTTTTTACTTTAATGAAATGTACTTCATAATCTTATTTTTACTTTTCTTCCACAGGTACTACTTTTTAAAAAGATATTTACTTTACTTTTTTACTATTTTTTAGGTAAGTATATAAAATAAAGAAACTTTTACATCACTGTGTCATTTCTTTGTCTATCCTGGTTAAAGCAATGTCATGTTTATTATAAGCACTTCCACATAGGATTGGGTGCATTGTTATAAGGCATTCTTTAAAAGTGATTTAATGAAATGAGCGACATTTCACTGAGTGAGTTCAGCAACACTGATATATGAAAACATTGGTGGAAAATGATATTAAATGTTACATGGTGTTGTTTGCAGGAGTTTAAGTCCTTTGTTGCAGTGGCAATTCTGCCTCAGGAATAGGGGGCCGGGGGGCTGAGTGGTACTTGTATGGTCATGATAGAGCTACTCCTTCACGAGCCACGGTTGAGGTGTGTTCATGATAGAGCGGTTCCGTCATGGTTCTGCTTAGTCAATAGAACGTGTCATGGAGGCGCAATGTTAGTGCTGCGCAAGCACAGCGGCAAGCCCATGACAAAAGTGGTCCGTCCTGAGGACAGCTCAGGCGATGCTCGAGATGGAGCGGCTCTGTGATGAGTATGGAAGGATTTAACAGGTGTTAAAAAAACCTGAGGGGTCTTTTCAAAGAGAGCGTTAGTTGTAATTTAAAGAGTACTTTAAAACACATTGTGGCAGCTTTATGTTGACGTTGCGTCTCTTTGCGCTACAATTTCATCACTTTATTTAATACAATGACAGTGGAAATAATGTACCATATTTACAACATTAATGAATCTAGGAGATATGTCACATTCTAAAGCCCTGTATCATAAGGAAGTGTTCCTCTGAAGGAATGTGTCTTGAAAGTGGCTGACTGTAATCCATGAGATTTTACTCAGTGACTTTCAGGCCCATGCTGTTTCAAAACTGTGCATGTGCTTGAAGTAGGCGTAGGTATTGATGCAGCATTGTGAATATAGTGCACTGGTGAGCCTTGCTGGAGCTGCATTACATTTGCGATGCAACTCTAGCAATGTATTACTTTTTCAGCACAGATGTGTTACGCATGTATGCTGTCTTTGTACCATGGTGCGCCACATTTTAAATTTGGCACACCATGGGTGACGGAGCACTAGCATACTGTGGTGCACATTAACTGGTGCATATCTGGGTATGAAGTAGTTAACAAAAATCTGCCCTATATGTTACAAATCTGCGTTTAGTAGAGTGTTCGGCCTTTGCAGTGTTATGTTTTTTCTGTTATTCTATGTAGATATATAATGTTGCAAGATTTTTCTCACGAAAAAGAAGCCATGAGTATTGGATTTGTGAATGATTGCAAGATTCTTTAAATAAAAAAGCAAGAACCATGGCATTGTTTAATATAGTATTATAAATACTTATCTTTAACAATGATGAGAGAGTGAAAAAAGGTTAACCTGATGTTTTAAAGTTAATCACAGGCTTCTTTAGAGGAAGGGTTCTGTATGATTGTTGCGTGGGTGTTTCACTTTTTTATACCTAACAGAATGCATTCTGTATGCTGTAGCAGGAGGAGTACTACATACTTGAAGTTTCTTCAGTGCTTATTTTCATTGAGACCGACACAGAAGTTCAATGGATCGGAGGGGCAGTTCCTGTGCATCTGGATGACTGCCAAGTAGCTGTAGCAGTAGTAGTGAGGCCTGTCCGAGGGGCGCAGCGCAGCTCCTTTTGATGCTTACAATTGTAGATACCATGGTAGAGATGTCCGTGGAATTTATGGATGCCTAGTCACACTAGAGTGTGTGCGGCGCCCCTAGCACCTCATTACGGCACACAGGGGAGCCGCGTTGCACAGTTTGAGAATCAGAGACTTAGGAGATAAACCTTCATAATAGCAAGGCCTCTAAGCGATAAAAATCGCCGGTGCTCGGGGTTAGAAATATCACCGCTGTCGGTGGTATTTTCCACTGTGTTAGTGCTTCAACATCAATGCGAACACATATGTGATAGAAAATCCTGTAACAGGCTCAGTATTTCACATTATCGCGTGAAAACAAAAGTTGTTTTCACACAGTAATGTGTCCCTTGTAATTAAGGGACGGGTGGATTTAGTTTTATTTACTACACTGTTATGTTAACGATGTCAAATGTTTGATAAGAGGAGGGTTTAACAGTTTTGCGATAAACTTTTTCTCCAGGGAAGTGGGTGGAGTGTTCGGTCTAAATTGCAGAATAGAAACTACTAAGAACCAATTGGAAGTGTTGTTTACAAGTCACATGACTTCAGATGCGCGTCTCAGGACGTGTACGCTGTGACAGTATCTGGTCCCGTACGTTATTTGGAAGTAGCGGTCAAATTCAGCGAAGTTACAAAACGTGAACAAGAAGAAAATCGAAACACATCCGGATTATACATATCTTCTGAGCTCGATTCAAGCATATAATTGTTAAACTATAAAAACTTTTATATTTTTTAAAAAAATATCAAGGTGTGTATATTTGGTCACGCACGAAAGTTTAAAAACACTTTCGGCTCCATTTAATGAAAATTTTATAAATAATAAAAAAGAAGGCTAGGTTTAGTCTCTTTCACGTACTATAAGTTCTTTGATGGGTCTATAAAGAAATTCAATAGGTTCAAATTGCAAAGTTTTCACGAAATATATAGGTGGGTGCGCGCACCCGGTCACGCACGAAACAAAGCCAAAAAAGCGGAGATAAACCCCCTTTATAATATGCTCCTGGAGCTCTTTTTGGTACAAAGAGTTAGTTCTGAAAAGAACTTTTTTGGAAACAAGTGTTATGTTGTTTTTGATTTTTTAAACTTGCAACGACATTTTCAAGTGTAAAACAGGATCAAAATGAAATGAAGAAATTTATCTTTTCTTGGGGCATTTATGACTCTCAATTTTGAGTTTAATAAGAATGAGGCTCTGCTCTCCGTACAGAAGAATTTCTCCACACTCGTTGCATTTCATGTGGACCTTCGCAAGATATGGTCTCAAGTCCATCTCAGCACTCGATGGAGATACAGGTCGTCCACCAGAAGATGTGTTGGCCACTTCTGATGGTAATAGCGTGGCCAGGGCTCTTGTCGATGCTTTTGCATAATGCTCAGGGTGCCTTTGTTTGACATGCCGCTGCATGGTATGTATGGAAAAGGAATTTTTTTTTGTTGGATTTCCTCTTGAGAGCTCCGATTTGCATATTGTGCAGGTTACTTTTGGCGCATTCACTTTCTTTTGATCTTCAGGATAAGTGAAAAATTGCGAAATGAAAGATTCCTTTTTTCTTTTTAAAGGTAGTCGCTCATTTTCTTCAGATTCGGAAGATGAATGCGGAACGGCAGCCATTTCAGCAAAGTCTTCCGAAAGATGTTGGACGTTGTTCTCTCTTGAGAGTAGAAAAGAAAGTGAGGGAAGTGGGTGGAGTGCTTCGTGTAAATTCCAGAATAGAAACTACTAAGAACCAATTGGAAGTGTTGTTTCAAGTCACATGACTTTACATGCGCGTCTGAGGTCGTGTACGCGATGATACTATCTAGTCACGTACGTTATTTTGAAGTAGCGGTCTAATTCAGCGAAGTTTCAAAATGTGAAAAGGAGTAATTCCAAACAAATCCGGATTTTGTATATCTTCTAATTTCGATTCAAGCATACAATTATTAAACTATAAAACCTTTCATATTTCTTAAAAAAAAATACCAAGGTGTGTACATCAAGTCACGCACGAAAGTTTAAAAAGACATTCGGCTCTATTTAATGAAAATTTTGTTAATAATAAAAAATAAGCCTAGGTTTAGTCTCTTTCACGTACTATAAGTTCTTTGATAGGTCTATAAAGAAATTCAATAAGTTCAAATTGCAAAGTTTTCACGAAATATATAGGTGGGTGCGCGCACCCGGTCGCGCACGCAACAAAGCCGAAAAAGCAGAGATAAACCCCCTTTATAATATGCTCTTGGAGCTCTTTTTGGTACAAACAGTTAGTTCTGAAAAGAACTTTTTTTTTTTTTTGGAAACCAGTGTTATGTTGTTTTTGATTCTTTAAACTTGCAACAACATTTTTAAGTATGACATACGATCAAAATGAAATGAAGAAATTTATCTTTTCTCGGGGCATTTATGACTCTCAATTTTTAGTTTAATAAGAATGAGGCTCTGCTCTCCGTACAGAAGAATTTCTCCACAGTCGTTGCATTTCATGTGCACCTTCGCAAGATATGGTCTCAAGTCCATCTCAGCACTCGATGGAGATACAGGACGTCCACCAGAAGATGTGCTGGCCACCTCTGATGGTAATAGCGTGGCCAGGGCTCTTGTCGATGCCTTTGCAAACTCCACAGGGTGCCTTTGTTTGACATGCCGCACCATAGTATGTATGGAAAAGGAATTTTTTTTGTTGGATTTCCTCTTGAGAGCTCCGATTTGCATATCGTGCAGGTTTCTTTTGGCGCATTCACTTTCTTTTGTTCTTCAGGATAAGTGAAAAATTGCCAAATAAAAGATTCCTTTTTTCTTTTTAAAGGTAGTCGCTCATTTTCTTCAGATTCGGAAGATGAATGCGGAGCGGCAGCCATTTCAGCAAAGTCTTCCAAAAGATGTTGGACGTTGTTCTCTCTTGAGGGTAGAAAAGACAGTGAGGGAAGTGGGTGGAGTGCTGCGTGTAAATTCCAGAATAAAAACTACTAAGAACCAATTGGAAGTGTTGTTTTCAAGTCACATGACTTAACATGCGCGTCTGAGGACGTGTACGCTGTGACAGTATCTAGTCACGTACGTCATTTGGAAGTAGCGGTGTTCTTCAGCGAAGTTTCAAAACGTGAAAAGGAGAAAATTCAAACACATCCGAATTTTACATATCTTTTGAGCTCTATTCAAGTATACAATTGTTAAACTATAAAACCTTATATATTTTTTAAAAAAATATCAAGGTGTGTACATCCAGTCACGCACGAAAGTTTAAAAAGACATTCGGCTCCATTTAATTAAAAGGTTCATAAGAAAAAAAAAGAAGCCTAGGTTCAGTCTCTTTAACGTACTATAAGTTCTTTGATTGGTCTATGAAGAAATTCAATAAGTTCAAATTGCAAAGCTTTCACGAAATATATGGGCGGGTGCGCGCACCCGGTCGCGCACGTAAGCCTGGTATGGCGATATCCATTTTAGGAATATCCGTTATAGTTAGGAACTAGCATTCAAAAAACCTATGAAATTCACTGAAAAAACCATAGGTTTTACACACGTTATAGTTAGGAAGTAGCATTTAAAAAACCTATGAAATTCACTGAAAAAACCATAGGTTTTACACACGTTATAGTTAGGAAGTAACATTTAAAAAACCTATGAAATTCACTGAAAAAAACATAGGTTTGACACATGTTATAGTTAGCTGGACATTTCACTCATATAAAACCATCGAAATTCCCCCATTATAGTTACTTGAGCTAACTATAACTCGCGCGCCCGCAATGCACTGCTGATGATGTTACATATTACATCACTCATCACATGGTTAGTGACATCACTCTTGACATCACTGATAATATCTAATATCTGACATATGCTGCCTACAAGATATAGGAATAGTATGTCACTGATTCTTGCATGTATGCAATATGTAAAATCTCCTAATGTAGCATATTAACACTTAGACACTGAGACACTCTTGGAAATAATAAAGAAACAATAACCTATATAGATATAATGTATGAGTGATATAGCTACTTATCAACATATTCAGCCACTAAAATAGAAACTGATAGACAGACACAGATAGGTATATATTTAAATATCACTCAGTAACCCATGTACTCATTAAGATATATTTAATCAGTCAGTTATAGAATCTATTTTTCACCAAAAAAGGAACCGTTTATACACTTATATACTACATTTTTGTTCAAACAACTTTCACATCTACATATATAAAATATTTGTAATTTTCAAAACTATTCCATTTAATAGATGATGTTATGAGTTATGTGATGTGTGACATCATCAGCAGTGCATTGCGGGCGCACGAGTTATAGTTAGCTGAAGTAACTAAAACGGGGGAATTTCATTGGTTTTATATGAGTGAAATGTCCAGCTAACTATAACATGTGTCAAACCTATGGTTTTTTCAGTGAATTTCATAGGTTTTTTAAATGTTACTTCCTAACTATAACGTGTGTAAAACCTATGATTTTTTTCAGTGAATTTCATAGGTTTTTTAAATGCTACTTCCTAACTATAACGTGTGTAAAACCTATGATTTTTTTCAGTGAATTTCATAGGTTTTTTAAATGCTACTTCCTAACTATAACGTGTGTAAAACCTATGGTTTTTTCAGTGAATATATATATATATATATTCACTGAAAAAACCATAGGATTCACACCAGTTGTAGTTAGTTGGAAATTCTACTGACATAAAACCACTGACCATGTCACGAGTGATGTATTATGTGACATCATCAGCAGTGCATTGCAGGCGCGCAAGTTATAGTGAGTCCAACTAACTATAACGTGGGAATTTCAATGGTTTTATGTCAGTAAAATTTCCAGCTAACTATAACTGGTGTGAAACCTATAGTTTTTTCAGTGAATTTGATAGGTTTTTTCAATGCTAATTCCTAACTATAACTGGTGTGAAACCTCTGGATTTTTCAGGGAATTTCATAGGTTTTTTAAATGCTAATTCCCAACTATAACTGGTGTGAAACCTATGGTTTTTTCAGTGAATTTCATTGGTTTTTTAAATGCTAATTCCTAACTATATATAGGGCCTCAAACCTATGTTTTTTTAGTGCTTTTCAAAGGCTTTTTAATAGCAAATTTCTATAGGTATGAAATGTAATATTTTTTATAATGAATCCTATATTGTATATTTATGTAATACAATTTTTTTTATGTATATTGTTCATGTTTTTTTTTTTCAGGGCGCGTACCTGTGAGCGTCCCGTTAGCGCTTTTGCCACGAACGAAAACATCATCGTGACGTATCTCGTGACCACGTCCGCATGATGCACACAGCGTAAGCGCACCCGGAAGCACTCGAGCGCTTACGATTGCGCTACGTAACCATCCGACGCGCTTACGCGACGCGCCCTGTTTACATAAAAATGGTTCAGGACAGTTTTGGTTTCCAAATGATGAAAGCCCCCACCTTTTTTCATCATTTTCACTTTGTTCTTTGAGTGAGGAAGACCTGTTTTCATTCATTGAGAAATGGCTACAGTAGCAGCAGCAGCAGGAGCATCTGAACCACCACCACCACAAGGACCACCACAACACCACATTGGTGGTGAAGAAGAGGAGGAGGAGGAGGAAGAGGAGGAGGAGAAGATGACGTTCCTTCCTGAAGACAATCCCCCTTACAAACCGAGAGAGCACATTGTGTGGGAGTTTTTTTAATTCCCAAGAGGCCAGAAGAAAGTCAATGTGGCAAAAGTTGATCTGTAGCTGTTAACTTTCCAGGGGGAACCCTACAAAAAAATATTCTTTTGGTAATCACACCATGATCCACCACATGCAACGCAAGCATCCTCACAACTATTCTGCGGCAGAGGTGGGAGAACTGTCCAGAAACCTTCCCCAATCTTCTTCCAGAACCTCAACAAGCAAAGAACCCACTCCATCGGGTCCAGAGGCAGGGGAGATGGTCCCAAACATCCAAACCAAGTTTTGATGTTTTAAAATTGTATGTATCTATTGTGGGACTACAATTACATATGGCGAAAAAAGTATAAACCTAATCAACCATGCAGAAGATAACCATATCTGCAGAAAAAAACCTTAATTTTTTTCCTGATTTTTTTGCTCCAGTTGAGCCGTTTACAATTCCCTGTTTTTTGTTTCTCCCCATAAAAATAACAAAAAAAATATAACATTGTTCATAAAAGCCAAAAAAAGTACAAAATGTTAAAAAATAAATAGAAAAATATAAAACAACAAAAAGAACACCTCCAATTTATAAAAAAGGCAAAATTTTTTTAAAACTATGTAATTCTATTTTCTCCATGGTATGCTCCCCCGTACGCTCCCCGGGGTGCGTACCGGGCGCTTCCCCCGCGCAAATCAAAAAATATATTTTTTTTTGCCCTGCGGGGCCTTTTTATGGCCTTTTTATGGCCCTTTTTATGGCCCCCACATCATACCTAGGGGGTCAGGGAGGGTCTACTCTGCCCCCTTTTGGTCATTTCCCCCTTTGTTTTTTCCACCTCTTGTGTCTCGATCCTACCAAGACACAAGATGGCGGCCGCTCCGGACTGTTTGGAATGTTGACAGACACCCGAGAGCCAATAAGCTTTCCAATAAGCCAATAAGCTTTCCGCGCGCGAACTCGCATAGCGCGCTGGTACGCGCCCAGGTGCGCATACCGGGGCGCGCTTATAGATATATATAATTTTTTGAACCTAAATTACTCAAAATCCCCTGGAGCACATATCTTGAGGCATAGCAAAGGCACATCGGGCTACCAGTCCCTGCAATGTTGCCAAGTTTGGTGGAAATCCATTCAGCCGTTCGGGCTAAAGGTGAGTTTGATCGCCCTATGGAAATTAACATGTGGAAAATACGTTTTGGGACCCCCCTTTATAAGGTAATATATATATATTACCTACTGGTAGTTATAGTTAGGATTTTTTTCAATGTTAAATCTCAAAAGTCTATTTGGCATAACTTTGGCGCCGGTTGACGAATCTACCTGAAAATTTCCTCAAAATGGCCTCGTTGAGCTCCGGTCCTTCCCTGAAAGTTTGGGGGGATGCGCCAAGCGGGGGCCGAGATAAAAGGAGGGTCCCAAAACGTGTTTTCCCCATGTTAATTTCCATAGGGCGGTCGACCTTACTTTTAGCCCGAACGGCTGAATGGATTTTCACCAAACTTGGCAAAATTGTAGGGACTGGTAGCCCGATGTGCCTTTGTCTCAAGATATGTGCTTCAGTGAATTTTGAGTAATTTAGGTTCAAAAAAATATATATATCTATGGCAGCACCCCGGTACGCGCTCCAGGGAGCGCTCCGGGCGCGCCACGCGACTTGCGCGCAGAAAGCTGATTGGTTCTTGGGTGTCTGTAAACATTCGAAACAGTCCGGAGCGGCCACCATCTTGTCTCTCGGTAAGATCGAGAGACAAGAGGTGGCAATAACGAAAGGGGAAATGAATAAAAGGGGTCAGGGTAGACAGCCCCTGACCCCCTAGATTTGAAGTGGATGGCTGAAAAGGCCCATATAAAGCAAAAAAAAAAAAAATCTGAAAAGAACAGTTTTTTTATTCTTTTTCTTCTTTTTTGATTTTTTAATTAATTTTCTGAACATTTTTTTGATTTTTTTTGATTTTTGAAAATTATTTTGATTTTTTTGTGTGTTTTTAGGGGAAATAACAAAAAAGCAGGGTTTGAACATGTCTCAACAGGAACAAAAAAAAATAAAAAGGATTCATTGTTTTCTCTTCTTGTTGTATTTATGATTTTCTCCAGCTCGGTTAATCAAAGTAATACTCTTTTCTCCAAAGGAAATAGTTCCTCCACAATATATACAAACTATTTTGTAGTTTTCAAAAGGACTTTCAATATTGGGGACCATTTCTCGGCCTTCTGGTCCGGCGAATGATGTTAGTCCACTGGAGGTGCTGGGGATGACATTTGGGGGGTTGGCACCAAGATCCCTTACTTGTGCTTGGGAAAGATTATTAGGATGCCACCGCTCCATGTGGCGAATCATTGTATGATTCCCAAAGCTGTATTTCTTGTTGGGGTTGCCACG